>NC_053027.1:520402501-520702501 GCF_003073215.2 Triticum urartu | reverse complement strand
AAGATGGTTATGTTTCCTAACCATAGACATGAGTTGTCATTTGATTAACGGGATCACATCATTAAGAGAATGATGTGATTGACTTGACCCATTTCGTTAGCTTAGCACTTGATCGTTTAGTTTGTTGCTATTGCTTTCTTCATGACTTATACATGTTCCTATGACTATGAGATTATGCAACTCCCGTTTACCGGAGGAACACTTTGTGTGCTACCAAACGTCACAACGTAAGTGGGTGATTATAAAGGTGCTCTACAGGTGTCTCCAAAGGTACTTGTTGGGTTGGCGTATTTCGAGATTAGGATTTGTCACTCCGATTGTCGGAGAGGTATCTCTGGGCCCTCTCGGTAATGCACATCACGTAAGCCTTGCAAGCATTGCAACTAATAAGTTAGTTGTGGGATGATGTATTACGGAACGAGTAAAGAGACTTGCCGGTAACGAGATTGAACTAGGTATTGAGATACCAACGATCAAATCTCGGGCAAGTAACATACCGATGACAAAGGGAACAACGTATGTTGTTATGCGGTCTGACCGATAAAGATCTTCATAGAATATGTGGGAGCCAATATGAGCATCCAGGTTCCGCTATTGGTTATTGACCGGAGACGTGTCTCGGTCATGTCTACATTGTTCTCGAACCCGTAGGGTCCGCACGCTTAAGGTTTCGATGACAGTTATATTATGAGTTTATGAGTTTTGATGTACCGAAGGAGTTCGGAGTCCCGGATGAGATTGGGGACATGACGTGGAGTCTCGAAATGGTCGATACGTAAAGATCGATATATTGGACGACTATATTCGGACATCGGAAAGGTTCCGAGTGATTCGGGTATTTTTCGAAGTACTGGAGAGTTATGGGAATACATATTGGGCCTTATTGGGCCATACGGGAAAGAAGGAAAGGCCTCAAGGGTGGCCGCACCCCTCCCCTTGGTCTGGTCCGAATTGGACTAGAGAAGGGGGCGCCCCCTTCCTTCCTTCTCTTCTCCCTTCCCTTGCCTTGACTCCTACTCCTACTACTTGGAAGGGGGGAATCCTACTCCCGGTAGGAGTAGGACTCCTCCAGGGCGCGCCATAGGGGCCGGCCCTCACCCCCTCCTCCACTCCTTTATATACGTGACCAGGGGGCACCCCATAGACACAACAATTGATCTCTTGATCTCTTAGCCGTGTGCGGTGCCCCCCTCCACCATAATCCACCTCGATCATATCGTAGCGGTGCTTAGGCGAAGCGATGCGTTGGTAGAACATCATCATCGTCACCACGCCGTCGTGCTGGCGAAACTCTCCCTCAACTCTCGGCTGGATCGGAGTTCGAGGGACGTCATCAAGCTGAACGTGTGCTAGAACTCGGAGGTGCCGTAGTTTCGGTGCTTGATCCGTCAGGCCATGAAGACGTACGACTACATCAATCGCGTTGTGCTAATGCTTCCGCTTCCAGTCTACGAGGGTACGTAGACAACACTCTCCCCTCTCGTTGCTATGCATCACCATGATCTTACGTGTGCGTAGGAATTTTTTTGAAATTACTACGTTCCCCAATAGTGGCATCCGAGCCAGGTTTTATGCGTTGATGTAATATGCACGAGTAGAACACAAGTGAGTTGTGGGTGATATAAGTCATACTGCTTACCAGCATGTCATACTTTGGTTCGGTGGTATTGTTGGATGAAGCGGCCCGGACCGACATTACGCGTACGCTTACGCGAGACTGGTTCTACCGACGTGCTTTGCACACAGGTGGATGGCGGGTGTCAGTTTCTCCAACTTTAGTTGAACCGAGTGTGGCTACGCCCGGTCCTTGCGAAGGTTAAAACAGCACCAATTTGACAAACTATCGTTGTGGTTTTGATGCGTAGGTAAGAACGGTTCTTGCTCATCCCGTAGCAGCCACGTAAAACTTGCAACTACAAAGTAGAGGACGTCTAACTTGTTTTTGCAGGGCATGTTGTGATGTGATATGGTCAAGACGTGACGAGATATAAGTTGTTGTATGAGATGATCATGTTTTGTTGAAGTTATCGGCAACAGGCAAAAGCCTTATGGTTATCTCTCTATTGCATAAGATGCAAGCACCAAATAATTGCTTTACTTTATCGTTATACGATACCAATAGTTGCAAGAGCAATTGTTGGCGAGACAACCATGTGACGACACATTGATATAGATTAAGATGATGGAGATCATGGTGTCATGCCGGTGACGATGGAGATCATGACGATACTTTGGAGATGGAGATCAAAGGCACAAGATGATGATGGCCATGTCATGTCACATATTTTGATTGCATGTGATGTTTATCTTTTATACATCTTATTTTGCTTAGTTCGACGGTAGCTTTATAAGATGATCTCTCACTAATTATCAAGGTACAAGTGTTCTCCGTGAGTATGCACCGTTGCGAAAGTTCTTCGTGCTGAGACACCACGTGATGATCGGGTGTGATAGGCTCTACGTTCAAATACAACGGGTGCAAAACAGTTGCACACGCGGAATACTCAGGTTAAACTTGACGAGCCTAGCATATAACAGATATGGCCTCGGAACACGGAGACCGAAAGGTCGAGCGTGAATCATATAGTAGATATGATCAACATAGTGATGTTCACCATTGAAACTACTCCATCTCACGTGATGATCGGACATGGTTTAGTTGATATGGATCACGTGATCACTTAGAAGATTAGAGGGATGTCTGTCTAAGTGGGAGTTCTTAAGTAATATGATTAATTGAACTTTAATTTATCATGAACTTAGTCCTGGTAGTATTAGCATATCTATGTTGTAGATCAATAGATCGCGATGTTGCTCCCCATTTTTTGATATGTTCCTAGAGAAAACTAAGTTGAAAGATGTTAGTAGCAATGATACGGATTGGATCCGTGATCTGAGGTTTATCCTCATTGCTGCACAGAAGAATTATGTCCTTGATGCACCGCTAGGTGACAGACCTATTGCAGGAGCAGATACAGATGTTATGAACGTTTGGCTAGCTCAATATGATGACTACTTGATAGTTTAGTGCACCATGCTTAATAGCTTAGAATCAGGACTTCAAAGACGTTTTGAACGTCATGGACCATATGAGATGTTCCAGGAGTTGAAGTTAATATTTCAAGTAAAATACCCGAGTTGAGAGATATGAAGTCTCCAACAAGTTCTATAGCTAAAAGATGGAGGAGAATAGCTCAAGCAGTGAGCATGTGCTCAGATTGCCTGGGTACTACAATCGCTTGAATCAAGTGGGAGTTAATTTTCCAGATAAAATAGTGATTGACAGAATTCTCTAGTCACCATCACCAAGTTAGTAGAACTTTGTGATGAACTATAATATGCAAGGGATGACGAAAGTAATTCCCAAGCTCTTCGTGATGCTGAAATCGACGAAGGTAGAAATCAAGAAAAACATCAAGTGTTGATGGTTAACAAGACCACTAGTTTCAAGAAAATGGCAAAGGGAAAGAAAGGGAACTTCAAGAAGAATGGCAAGCAAGTTGCTGCTCAAGTGAAGAAGCCCAAGTCTGTACCTAAGCCTAAGACTAAGTGCTTCCACTGCAAAGGGACTGGTCACTAGAAGCAGAACTACCCCAAGTAATTGGCGGATAAGAAGGATGGCAAAGTGAACATAGGTATATTTGATATACATGTTATTGATGTGTACTTTACTAGTGTTTATAGCAACCCCTCAGTATTTGATACTAGTTCAGTTGCTAAGAATAGTAACTCGAAACAGGAGTTGCAGAATGAACAGAGACTAGTTAAGGGTGAAGTGACGATGTGTATTGAAAATGGTTCCAAGATTGATATGATCATCATCGCACACTCCCTATACTTTCGGGATTAGTGTTGAACCTAAATAAGTGTTATTCGGTGTTTGCATTGAGCATGAATATGATTTGATCATGTTTATTGCAATACAGTTATTCATTTAAGTAATAGAATATATTGTTGTTCTGTTTACATGAATAAAACCTTATATGGTTACACACCCAATGAAAATGGTTCGTTGGATCTCGATCGTAGTGATACACATATTCATAATATTGAAACCAAAAGATGCAAAGTTAATAATGATAGTGCAACTTATTTGTGGCACTGCCGTTTAGGTCATATTGGTGTAAAGCGCATGAAGAAACTCCATGCTGATGGACTTTTGGAACCACTTGATTATGAATCAGTTGATGCTTGCGAACCATGCCTCATGGGCAAGATGACTAAGACTCCGTTCTCCGGAACAATGCAGCAAGCAACAAAATTGTTGGAAATCATGCATACTGATGTATGTGATCCGATGAATATTGAAGCTCGCGGCAGGTATCATTATTTTCTGATCTTCACAAATGATTTGAGCAGATATGAGTATATCTACTTGATGAAACACAAGTCTTTGAAAAGTTTAAAGAATTTCAGAGTGAAGTGGAGAATCATCGTAACAAAATAAAAGTTTCTATGATATGATCACAGAAGTAAAATATTTGAGTTACAAGTTTGGCCTTCAGTTAAAACAATGTGAAATAGTTTCACTACTCACGCCACCTGGAACACCACAGTGTAATGGTGTGTCCGAACGTCGTAACCGTGCTTTATTAGATATGGTGCGATCTATGACGTGTCTTACTGATTTACCGCTATCGTTTTGGGGTTATGCATTAGAGACAGCTACATTCACGTTAAATAGGGCACCATCTAAATCCGTTGAGACGACACCGTATGAACTATGGTTTGGCAAGAAACCTAAGCTGTCGTTTCTTAAAGTTTGAGGTTGCAATGCTTATGTGATAAAGTTTCAACCTGATAAGCTCAAACCTAAATCGGAGAAGTGCGTCTTCATAGGATACCCAAAAGAAAATGTTGGGTACACCTTCTACCACAGATCCGAAGGCAAGATATTCGTTGCTGAGAGTGGATCCTTTCTAGAGAAGGAGTTTCTCTCGAAAGAAGTGAGTGGGAGGAAAGTAGAACTTGATGAGGTAACTGTACCTGCTCCCTTCTTGGAAAGTAGTTTATCACAGAAATCTGTTCCTGTGACTACTACACCAATTAGTGAGGAAGCTAATGATGATGATCATGTAACTTCAGATCAAGTTACTACCGAACCTCGTAGGTAAACAGAGTGATATCCGCACTAGAGTGGTACGGTAATCCTGTTCTAGAGGTCATGTTACTTGACCATGACGAGCCTACGAACTATGAGGAAGCGATGTTGAGCCCAGATTCCGCAAAATGGCCTGAGGCCATGAAATCCGAGATGAGATCCATGTATGAGAACAAAGTATGGACTTTGATTGACTTGCCCATTGATCGGCGAGCCATTAAGATTAAATGGATCTTCAAGAGGAAGACGGACGCTGATAGTAGTGTTACTATCTACATAGCTAGAATTGTCGCAAAAAGTTTTTCGACAAGTTCAAGGTGTTGACTACGATGAGAGTTTCTCACTCGTATTTATGCTTAAGTCTGTCCGAATCATGTTAGCAATTGCCGCATTTTATGAAATCTGGCAAATGGATAAACAAAACTGCATTCCTTAATGGATCTATTAAAGAAGAGTTGTATATGATGCAACCAGAAGGTTTTGTCAATCCTAAAGGTACTAACAAAATATGCAAGCTCCAGCGATCCATCTATGGATTGATGCAAACATCTCGGAGTTGGAATATACGCTTTGATAAGTTGATCAAAGCATATAGTTTTATACAGACTTGTGGTGAAGCCTGTATTTACAAGAAAGTGAGTGGCAGCACTACAACATTTCTGATAAGTATATGTGAAAGACATATTGTTGATCAGAGATAATGTAGAATTATTCTGCAAAGCATAAAGGAATATTTGAAAGGAGTTTTTCAAAGAAAGACCTCGGTGAAGCTGCTTACATATTGAGCATCAAGATCTATAGAGATAGATCAAGATGCTTGATAAGTTTTTCAATAAGTACATACCTTGACAAGATTTTGAAGTAGTTCAAAATGGAATAGTCAAAGAAGAAGTTCTTGCCTGTGTTACAAGGTGTGAAGTTGAGTAAGACTCAAAACCCAACCACGGCAGAAGATAGAGAGAGAATGAAAGTCATTCCCTATGCCTTAGCCATAGGTTCTACAAAGTATGCCATGCTGTGTACCAGACCTATTGTACACCCTGCCCTGAGTTTGGCAAGGGAGTACAATAGTGATCTAGGAGTAGATCACTGGACATTGGTCAAAAAAATATCCTTAGTGGAATAAGTATATGTTTCTCGATTATGGAGGTGACAAAAGGTTCGTCGTAAAGGGTTACGTCGATGCAAGTTTTGACACTGATCCAGATGACTCTAAGTCTCAGTCTGGATACATATTGAAAGTGGGAGCAATTAGCTATAGTAGCTCCGTGCAGAGCATTGATGACATAGAAATTTGCAAAATACGTACGGATCTGAATGTGGTAGACCCCTTGACTAAACTTCCCTCACAAGCAAAACATGATCACACCTTAGTACTCTTTGGGTATTAATCACATAGCGATGTGAACTAGATTATTGACTCTAGTAAACCCTTTGGGTGTTGGTTACATGACGATGTGAACTATGGGTGTTAATCACATGGTCATGTGAACTATTGATGTTAAATCACATGGCGATGTGAACTAGATTATTGACTCTAGTGCAAGTGGGGGACTGAAGGAAATATGCCCTAGAGGCAATAATAAAGCTATTATTTATTTCCTTATATCATGATAAATGTTTATTATTCATGCTAGAATTGTATTAACCGGAAACATAATACATGTGTGAATACATAGACAAACAGAGTGTCACTAGTATGCATCTACTTGACTAGCTCGTTGATCAAAGATGGTTATGTTTCCTAACCATAGACATGAGTTGTCATTTAATTAACGGGATCACATCATTAAGAGAATGATGTGATTGACTTGACCCATTTCGTTAGCTTAGCACTTGATCGTTTAGTTTGTTGCTATTGCTTTCTTCATGACTTATACATGTTCCTATGACTATGAGATTATGCAACTCCCGTTTACCGGAGGAACACTTTGTGTGCTACCAAACGTCACAACGTAACTGGATGATTATAAAGGTGCTCTACAGGTGTCTCCAAAGGTACTTGTTGGGTTGGCGTATTTCGAGATTAGGATTTGTCACTCCGATTGTCGGAGTGGTATCTCTGGGCCCTCTCGGTAATGCACATCACATAAGCCTTGCAAGCATTGCAACTAATAAGTTAGTTGCGGGATGATGTATTACGGAATGAGTAAAGAGACTTTCCGGTAACGAGATTGAACTAGGTATTGAGATACCGATGATCAAATCTCAGGCAAGTAACATATCGATGACAAAGGGAACAACGTATGTTGTTATGCGGTCTGACCGATAAAGATCTTCGTAGAATATGTGGGAGCCAATATGAGCATCCAGGTTCCGCTATTGGTTATTGACCGGAGACGTGTCTCGGTCATGTCTACATTGTTCTCGAACCCGTAGGGTCCGCACGCTTAAGGTTTCGATGACAGTTATATTATGAGTTTATGAGTTTTGATGCACCGAAGGAGTTCGGAGTCCCGGATGAGATCGGGGACATGACGAGGAGTCTCGAAATGGTCGAGACATAAAGATCGATATATTGGACGACTATATTTGGACATCGGAAAGGTTCCGAGTGATTCGGGTATTTTTCGGAGTACCGGAGAGTTACGGGAATACGTATTGGGCCTTATTGGGCCATACGGGAAAGAAGGAAAAGGGCCTCAAGGGTGGCCGCACCCCTCCCCTTGGTCTGGTCCGAATTGGACTAGGGAAGGGGGGGGGCCCTTCCTTCCTTCTCTTCTCCCTTCCCTTTCCTTGACTCCTACTCCTACTACTTGGAAGGGGGGAATCCTACTCCCAGTAGGAGTAGGACTCCTCCAGGGCGCGCCATAGGGGCCGGCCCTCTCCCCCCTCCTCCACTCCTTTATATACGTGACCATGGGGCACCCCATAGACACAACAATTGATCTCTTGATCTCTTAGCCGTGTGCGGTGCCCCCCTCCACCATAATCCACCTTGATCATATCGTAGCGGTGCTTAGGCGAAGCCCTGCGTCGGTAGAACATCATCATCGTCACCACGCCGTCGTGCTGACGAAACTCTCCCTCAACATTCGGCTGGATCGGAGTTCAAGGGACGCCATCGAGCTGAACGTGTGCTAGAACTGGGAGGTGCCGTAGTTTCGGTGCTTGATCCGTCGGGCCGTGAAGACGTACGACTACATCAACCGCGTTGTGCTAACGCTTCCGCTTCCGGTCTACGAGGGTACGTAGACAACACTCTCCCCTCTCGTTGCTATGCATCACCATGATCTTACGTGTGCGTAGGAATTTTTTTGAAATTACTACGTTCCCCAATAGTGATTCCCTTAGTGGTGTCATGTGAACGTCGACTACATGATACTTCACCATATTTGGGCCTAAGGGAATGCATGGTGGAGTAGTTATTAGATGATGGGTTGCTAGAGTGACAGAAGTTCAACCCTTGTTTATGCGCTATTCCGTAAGGGATCGATTTGGATCCAAAAGTTTAATGCTATGATTAGATTTTATCTAATACTTTTCAAGTAGTTGCAGATGCTTGCGAGGGGGTTAATCAGAAGTAGGAGTCTTGTTCAAGTAAGAACAACACCTAAGCACCGATCCACCCACATATCAAATTATCGAAATAGGCAGACTAAGGCATAGCCTAGTGGTGGGAAGGGGCTGATGCCTTCCCACCCACCCAGGTTCAAGGCACGGTATTTGCAATTTAGGTTTGTTGCACCATTATACTTTAGGGGGTTCCCTTACAGTCTTTCTGTCAAAAAATTATCGAAGTAGAGAACACAAGTCGAATCGACATGATGAAAGTGACTAGATGAGATACCCGTGTACCCTCAAGAACGCTTTGCTTATTATAAGAGACCGTTTCGGCCTGTACTTTGCCACAAAAGGATTGGGCGACCTTGTTGCACTTTATTTACCGTTACCATTACTTGCTCGTTATAAAATATCTTGCTATCAAACTATCTGTTACCAACAATTTCAGTGCTTGTAGAAAATTACCTTGCTGAAAACCACTTGTCATTTCATTCTGCTCCTCGTTGGGTTTGACACTCTTACTTATCGAAAGTACTATGATTGATCCTCTATACTTGTGGGTCATCAGCCCTATTGAGTAAAGTTTGTAGTAAATTAGTAGCCAAGGCAAAAAAAGGAGATTGGATAAGGGGCCTCCCCACCTCACCCTTCTCGAGTAGTGACAAACTTTTCTCGTCATAGCATTGATCAACACAAAAGAAGTAACATGTGAGAGAATCATTTTGATCCATCCGCGGTTCTGCACCACTTTCACCAAAGCGCCTATGCTTTAGAATATCCAAGAGAACCAGGTGTTCCATTTTGAGAAAAGTCCCACCAAAATTTAGTTTAAGAATGACCACTACCTATTTGAAATTAGACAGCCATGAACATACTCGAGGCCTAAAGAAGACAATCTTGCATTGTCATAGTTTTGATAAAACAATGATGATTGATATATATGCACTGCTTGCAAATAATTTTTGGAGTCTATTTGCTAAAAGCTTAGTGATATAAAACCGTGAGAAGGGAAATGGTTTATAAGTTATTAACACCAGCTGGATCTTCAATTTTAGGAATCATAATGATATAAGACCTAATAAATTGAGGGTTAGATTATCATGCATGGTAGAATTAATCACATGATACATAGAAGTATTACTTTATCATGTGTCAAAATTCTTTTAAGGAAAGTCCGTGTTAAAACCATCGAATGTAAGTCAACAATGCTTCATCAATCTTAGTGTAAAAGGGGCCTCAAGGAAAGCTAAGTTCACCCTAGCTTGGATAAGATCATTGAGATCAAATTTCATATTATATCTTTTAGATTTCTCTAGTCGTTACTTGTAAGTTTGCCTAAAAGAGGTGGAACCTTTCTATTATTATTTTTGCAAAAAGGATAAGCTCTATTATAAAAGTTCACCGGATATACAAAGCATCTCAAACATAATAAAAATTAATCAAGATTTTGAGACCACCGAATAACCACTACTGCCGTCAGAACGAGCCACCGACGCACCGATGTCATTGCTCCCCTATCGGAGCCGACTTGACCTTGTCGATGACAAGCGAGAATTCTTCGTGCATGTGCCCCTGAGGACCAACCCCTAGAGCCACAATCATCGCCGTTGAACCCTGCATAGAGCTGAAGCACCTGACACCAAATCTCACCACATGATGAGAAACTCTAACTTCAGGAATGTACGCCCGAGCTCCGTCGAGTACGTCCAAACAAACGAACTTGAGAAGGATCGAAGCCCGGAAGACAAACTCGAAGAAGAAGAAGCACCACCATCTGCCCAAACACACCTACGAGGACTAAACAACCCTAACCTAAACTACTAGCCGAAGAGAAGGAACCGGGATTCCCCTCCCCACCACTGGCCGTCAGAGCAGCGGGCAGAGAGGAGGAGAATCCATGGGCTCGCTGGTGAGGTCTAGAGGAAAGGGTTTTCCCTAGCCACCTAGGGTTAGGGTAGAAAAATGAGAGGAAGTTGTGGCTCTGGTGTGTGTACTTGTTACTATTACGCAACCTTTCTATCATGATTCAACAAAGGTGCTTAAGCTACGGATGAAAACTTACGGGCTTGATTTCCACTAACCTTCAACTAATTTCCCCTTGAATTTTTTAGGTCCCACTCCTACTCCATTTTCCCACAAGATATTGCCATCTCATGATGTGAGTGTAATTCCATACAATTAGTCTATAGATGTATAAAACTTCAATAAGACACCGGGAGCCTAAAGAATTGTTAAACAACAATACAGTCTCTCCTATGTTGAATAGTGGCTAGGAAATGAATAAAAAAGGTAGAGTTCTCATCTCCTTTAGTTGAGTGCCCTAAGCAGGGCTTCTTATTTTTATATATAAATGGTTCTTTTAGTTTTAATTATTTACTCATAATGTAGCATCAAGAGAATACATAGCATAATGAGTGGACACCTGTCCACTTCATGTGTAAAATCGTATAAAACAAAAACTATGTCTATGCCAGAGAGGGTGGAGGTCCTTTCAAGACTATGCTACCACCCATGTGTGGTAAAAATGCCTGGACACCTACTTCAACCGCGTACACCACTATGAGCAGTGGTCTCGGTACTGTATTTAGTGTAACATAGACCATATATGAAGCCCCACTGAGTAAACCAATAGATAACATGCAAGGGGGTAGAAGTTTTACCATTAAAGACCATACCATTTCTACGTAGCCAATTTGTTAGGTATATCATCAATCCAGTGACAATAATACTGCTTGACAGATATAGATTGTATGTTATTTGGATGACTGACCATGTAAAATGCACAAACTGACACTGAAAGAAGAGATGTTTAATTGTCTTGTCATGAGCCCCAAAAAAACCTACATTTCTTACTCCTTTCTTAGTTGCGACAGGCCAGGGCTGTCCTTTGTCAGCATAACACCTCGACAAAGGTATCACACGGATATCTTAACTTTTAGTGACACCCACACTTCTATGTAGCCAATATTTCTTGTTTCTTCTGTCCCATCCAAGAGGAGAGATCACTAATGTCTTCAAGTTCTGAACTGATCTTTGAGATAGCATCTCACCCGAATTCTCATAGAAACCTTGTTCAGAAAAAATAACGATCCGCGGACGCTACGTTCACATCCACAGAGCCGATCTTCCCCCCCCAAAAAAATCCACACGGCCACGTATTTTTTCTTTGTAAAGGGCACGGCCACATGGTGAATCGCTGATCAAGGTTATTCACTGGCCGATCGATCGGCTGATCCCCTGATCCTTATCTCGAAGGATCAGGTCAAGCCTTCCGTTCGATGGGCCAATTAGTGGTGAAAACATACATGTCGACCAGATGCGAAAAGATTCCAGCTCTGACTAGGAAACTTCACACACTGTTCGCCGTCAAAAACACTATCCGGCCGGCAATAGCTGGTAAGTACACACGCACCTCTGGCCACGGAAGTGACACGAGAAACAATCCAAATTACACCGCGCTAACCGCTGCGATCGACCACACACATACATGCATATGCATCCACGTGAAACGACCCGTGGAAAACTGAAAGATGCCACGCACACACGTACGCAGTACGCTCGCTAGCTCGCAAGCTAGTCCAACGAGAACACCGGTCGTGGTCGCCGCCGGCGGCCGTGCGCGCCGAAATAGACGACGCCGGCCGGCGAGCTATACATAGCTACCTAGGTCGTCGGCGTTACAACGGAGACCATAAAAAACTGGAGAAATGTTTCATGCCTCACGACTCTACCTTGTAGAAGTAGCACTATGTGTGCGCACGCTTTGCTGTTGAAATGTTGATCAGGTCTAGTGCTAATATTTATGCATACCCATACGTGCACAACTTTGGATTTCGTACGGGGCTCCTCCTCCCCCTCCTCTCATAGACTGAGAGGAGCAGGAGCTGCTGTTTTTTCTGGCAAGAAAAAGGTTACTTATTACACGACAGCACAAGTCAGAACTCGGTGACGCAGTAGGCAGACTAAGTTGGCTTCCGTCCAAATAAATTAGCTGTGAGATAAATGTAACCAATGTAAGGTATGTGGCTAGAATGGAGCATCCGGCATTAGATGTTAGGATTTGGTGCGATGTCGGTTTGGTATTAGGCTCGGACATTCGGCACCACTGCATTAAGGGGGTAGGAGTAGCGACAGATGTTGCCTAGACGATGGCTTCAGGCTTACTGATGTACTACTTTGTAAGGTCTTTTCTGCTTAATAATTAATAAAATGGCCGTATGCATCGTTCAGATGCAGAGACCGGGGGTGCATCCTTCTTTTCTAAGAAAAATGTAATATGTTAATCACGTTGTTGCTGGTGTTAATAATGCACAGGAATCTTGAGATCTATTCCAAGTCCAACGTCAACAAGGAGAAGCTTGTATAAGCCATTTTTTTGGTTCCAACAACCAGTTGACCTCAATCATCATGAGGCAGCAGATTTCTTCTAGATCAAGATCGAAAGTGTAGGTTATTGTGCAAGTGAGCACAGTTGATCATACAATAGTATGAAACATGGTTAGTGAAATTCTGTGTGGGCCCAAGTAAGTTGACTCGTGATTTTATATGCATCATGTGGCATATGATGGCCTCTCAATTTGTTTCCATAAATATTAGCCTTAGCAGTCGGAGATAGATGGGGAAGCTATATGTAATTAGGCACTCAGATGGCTACGGCTTTCCATGATGCAGGCGATGGCATGACATGCATGTGGCATAAGCCATTGCAGAGGTCCAAGTTGAGACATCGAAGCAATTATAATATGTCCTGTGTGAATCGCAATGCCCTGAAAATAAAATTGTTATGCCTTAGTTTTCCTACTTTAGGCTTTTTGGTAGGGTTATATGCATGGAACCCAAAAACCATACATTGATCAAGTTGAAAAAACAAGTAAGCCTTTGCTCTTATATGAACCGAATAAACTTTGGGTTATGTCACGTTTACCCACTATTTTTGACCTTGTAACATATGTTACCCAACCCGCAAAAAAAACATATGTTACCCGGTTCTATTATTTTCTCTGAACTTATAATCTAGACCCCATACTTTGTTAGGATGGCCTGGCAACTAACATGCGAACAACTTAGTTGGACGCTTATTTGTTGGGAGTGTATAGAATGATGCCAAATTTTTCTATGAATTGTGTCCAAATGTGCCAGACCGCACAATTGTGCACCGCGTACCGATATGACTTTTTAGTTGTCCATCAAGCCAGCTGTCACGTTATACTAACAAATGGATTTAGCTTGCAAGTTTGAAAGAATTATAAATTAGGTTAAAACCATCATAAAGCTATAACTAGTTAAAGGTAATTGCAGCAATATTTTTTAATGGGGCAAAATTATTACATAGTCACAGTTCAGCTGTAACAAGTGAAATGTACTCTTAAAATAGAAAAAGTAGCAATGGAATAATCCACAAAAATGACTAGGTTGATACAGTACTCACTCCGTCCAGGCCTACAAGGCTCATTTAGTTTGTCTAAAGCCAAATCTTTTTATGTTTGACCGATTTTATGGAGAATAATATCAACATCATCTATGGTACCAAATCAATATCACTAGATCTATCACCAAGTTTATTTCATACTATATGAAGTTGTAAATACTGGTACTTTTCTTGATTAACTTGGTCAAACGTAAATGAATTTGACTTAAAACCAAATAAGCCTTGCAAAACCCTGATCGAGGGAGTATATGCTTGGACAAGACATTAATTACTTGAGCCCGCCGCTCAAGCAACTCAAATGTTCACATGCCTTCTTATTTGAAAAGTTCCCTAGTACGTAACGTAATTCATCAAATAACTATTGCATGTTGTTATATTTGCTCTTAATTTTGTGATGATCAGTCTGTCGACAGCTATCTTCTTCATTAGAATTAACTATGTGAACCACCAGGGGTACTAAATTCTAGTCTCATACCATAAGTCAATATATAACTCAATATGTATACCCGTACGAACTTGAATGGCCGGCCTGCATTTAGCTTACAGTATAAAGTTGTCACTGTAGATGTATGAAAGGAAACCGAGTCTCAACATAGTATTGTGTCATATTTTGGTGATGGGGAGATTAAGGTGGGTGATGGTAGCAGCCCGGAAAAGAAACTCCAAAGAGTTGACCTGGGCTCCATAAAATACTAATCCCTAGCGCCAGAAGCGCTCCACGCATCACATGATCGGGCCCCAACTTGACCTTGGTATCCTTATCATTTGGATCACAACACCCTGCACTGCTGCACTGCACACACCCTCAAATTAACCCTTCACCATTAATTCATCGATTAGCTTGACCTGTAATTAAGACCCGTATTCCACGATGTGTCACTGACATGTGTGCCTGGCACACTAAGTTGGCGTGTACATGTTCCTAGAGCCAACTTGGTAGAATAGAAAAATAGCTAGTGACATGTGATAACAGGATTAAGAGAGGAGTCTCCCCTCCTCATTAACCCTTTTAATACGCATTAGACATCCAGACATTGACTTAGCTGCCTCGGGAGAAGCGGCATTGGGATTTAAGACCGTTCCTCCTTTCAGCTGTAGCAGTCTAGCAGAGAGACAAAGGTACACACAAGAAACTGGTCAAGGGTCGATCATGTCATCATCAAAGAGGAAGAGGGCGGACATAGATCTCGAGAGGAGGGACGACGAAGTCGACGACGGCAGCGGCGATCACCATCCCGGAGAGGCCGCACCGCGGGTGCAGAAGGAGGGACAAATCAAGGAAGGAGAGGCGCCAGCCAAAGAGGTTGTTGAAGTGGTTGTGGACCGAGGAGGAGACGGCTCCAAGGAGGAGATCAAGTATGGTACTCAACAAGGAGGTGTGATTGAGGAGGACAAGAAATCTGCAGCTGCTGCTGCTGATAACGATGCCGGCGACGGCATCGACGATGAGGAGGGCGACGGTGGGGGAACTGGCGCAGAAGACAAGCACATGGTAGAGGCGGCCCCTGGCGACGGCGACGGCGACGGCGACCATGAGCATACCGCCATGGCGCAAGACGAGGTATATGCATATGACTATATGTGGTGCAACAAGTAGCAAATTTTTACATATCTTCTATCTGATTAATTAATTTACATGTATCGGTCTTTCTATCTCCAGTTGAGCACGATGCAGGAGGAGATGGAGAAGATGAAGGAGGAGAACAAGATGCTCCGGCGAGTAGTGGACCGGACGGTGCGCGACTACTACGAGCTGCAGACCAAGCTGGCCGCTTACCAGAAGCAACCGGCAGATCAGGAGCCTAAGGTAATAACCTAATTAACTACTCCTAGCTAGTATAGGAGTAGTAGAGTATTAGTAAGAGCGCTAATTAAGCTTCAACATTAGCTAGCTAAGCTAGGCCATTATCCAATTAGTCTACGCATGTTCTAGGCGTAGCTAAGCTGGGGCTCATCTCGTGCATGGCGCCGTTAATTATTCTTCCACGTGACACACCATAATTACCATCTGGATTCTAGATACGTGTGATCGAATTCGAGTGTGATTTGATTTGTGTGCTTGCACAGGAGACCGAGGTGTTCCTCTCTCTCGGCGGCACGGCGCCTGCGGCTGCGGTGGCGGAGGCGAAGAGCAAGGAGGAGCAGGCGGCTCTGCGGCCGTCCGTGGGAAGCGACGACACGGACGACGGCAGGGAGGGTCTAGGGCTGTCGCTCAGCCTGCGCACGTCGTCGTACGAGGATGAAGCGAGGCGCGACGTCGTCGACGGCGGTGCGCCGGACATCGTCACCGACGTCGGCAAGGTGAGGGGCTACGCGCTGCTTGAGAGCAGCAGGATGTCCCCGCCTGCGTCCGGCGATCTCGCCGCAGGCGGCGGGATCGGGAGCCAGCAGGGCGTCAACGCGGCCAACCGCAAGACTAGGGTTTCCGTGCGCGTCCGATGCCAAGGCCCCACCGTAAGACACGGCGCATCATTCTCGATCCCCACGTTACACTCTTGTTGGAGTACTAACAAGTTACAATTCGATGCTTGCAGATGAACGACGGGTGCCAATGGCGGAAGTACGGCCAGAAGGTCGCCAAGGGGAACCCGTGCCCCAGAGCTTACTACCGGTGCACCGTCGCCCCGGCCTGCCCGGTGCGGAAGCAGGTGAGACCAAATTTGCCCCATTTTGTTGCAGGGAAAGGTGTGACAGCTCCCGGGTGCAGGGGCACCCTCATGAACAGTAACTTCAAACAATATGAAAAGAAAATAAAAAAAATCTGAAATTTTGGGGATCAAATATGATAAAACTTTTGATGTTCTTGCAAATTTTCAGCCAGAAATAACACTCGAGGAGCCCTCACCAAAAAAACAAAACTACTGCTCAAAACTACACATAACTTTGAACACTGATTTTGTTTTTTTTTTTGTGAGGGCTCCACGAATGTTTTTTGATGCTAAAACTTTGCATGAACGTTGAATGTTTGATCATATTTGATCCCCCAAAGTTTCAGATTTTTTTGATTTGTTTTTCATATTGTTTTGCATTTACTGTTCATGAGGGTGCCCCTGCACCCAGGAGCTGAAAGTCCAGTCTCTTCTCTTTTGTTGCACCAGCACTCTAGTCTACCTGTCTGATCGTCACGTGTGTACCGTGCATGGATCTTAACTGCTTTGAGATGGTGCAGGTGCAGAGATGTCAGGAGGACATGTCGATCCTGATCACCACGTACGAGGGCACGCACAACCACCCGCTGCCCGTCGGCGCTACAGCCATGGCGTCAACCGCCACCGCGGGCGCCGGTGCTGCCACCTTCATGCTGCTCTCTAGCACCACCTCCGACGCGGCTGTCTCGGGTGGCCCGCCGCCGGCGTCCTCCTCCTACCTCAGCCCCTACCTACAGCTCAACTCTAGCTCCAAATACCACTCATCCGCCTCGCCACTAATGTCCGGCAGCATGGGCGGCGGTGGTGCTCAGCACCTCAGCATGTTCGGGCATTCCTCTGGGCTGTCCGCTCAGCCGGCGACGCACCTCAAGTACCCGTGGCCTCCGAACCCTTCGCACGGCGGCGCGGCTGGGCTAGGAGGGGGCAAGAGGCCGTTCTGGGGCACCGGAGGCGTCGACGACGTCACAACGGCATTGCCTGACAATGCCGGCACTATGGTGTCGGACCCAAATCAGTTCTCTGCGGCCATCGCCACCGCGATCAGCAACGTCATAGGGAAGGATGGGCAGGCCACCAGGAGCAAGGAGGGGGAGAGTAGCAACAAGTGGGGGGTGGTTGAATCACTTCCACCTCATGAGTAGGATATGTGAGTGACACTATAGGTAATTGGGGCAGGATTACAGAGGGGGTTTGATTAGAGTTGTTGTGTGCAAACAGATCAAGCTAGGAGGGGAACACACATTGGAGAAATTTTTTGGGCCTAAATTTGGTCCTGATTTTTAGGTTGTTTTGGAGGAATATTGCAATTGTTGATTATTAACGGTAAATTACAACATTGATTCACTGTCTCATCATTATCTCAACCAATCAAAGCTTGCAAAATAATACCAAGGTGGGTAATCTGGGTTACTATATATATTTGTAACGTAAATCCAAGTCCTTTGTGAGAAATGGCTTAGAATTTTCTAAAGGAGAAATCCATGAAAATAAAAGGTGCAACACTACCTGGGAAAGTTTACGAAAAATAGTTAGTACATTTATTTTGCATTACATGGATATATACGGGTACTCTCTCCATATCATAAATAGCATGTCGTTTTGGACCTGTCTTAAGCCAAATTTATTGGATTTTGCTACAAATCGAACGTCTGATTTTTTTAGCATGGCAAATTGAACGGTTTTTATAGCAAATTATGTTGTTGCGAGGGTGGCAATTTCCTTTAGCAAGCATGGCAAATCCTTGCTATGTTCAGCTTTTTAGCATTTGCCATGCCTAAAAATTTGGCAGCAGATTTTTAGCATTCCAAACTTTCAAACCTTTGACCACTAGCAATGTTTTAAATATTTCAACTGAGACTTGTAAATTATATATTTAGCTTTGTCTCGGAATTATATTTATAAAATTGCGTTGTGTACACTATAGTACAAGTTTTTGGTCAAAGGTAAATCTTCTCAGTATCCAAAGCTAATATTTGTGATATGGATGAACATCATGTGGGTTTTTGTAGGCAAAAAACTTTAGGTCTTGGGTTGCTCAAATCCCCTAATCCCTTTTTGAAGGATATATATTTGTAGCCTATTAAGTATAAGAATGGTTTAAAAGTGTGGCGCGTGTATCACACGACACCGGCTTACATTTTCCCGGAAGTGTATTGTAACCTTCTGATTAATTTAATTTTATGTAGTATGCATGGGAAGTTGTTTCTTCCTTGCTTACATTTTGCGTGCGAGCGTGTGTTCTTTTTTCAAGTAAAAGAGTGCCATGCTCCTAACCTTTTTATAGAAGTTGAAAGCTCAAGAACTACAACAGCACGGGATACAAATGCTATCACCTCTCTGAAACCACCAATGCAGCTAGTTCAAACTCCCTTGCTGACACTATAAAACAGCACGGAGTCTAAATAACTCAACATAGGAAAAACTACAACATAAAAAAATTCCAAAAACTCAACACTAGCACTTAAGACAATCCAGATTACTACGGCCACTTGGTCAATGGACCCATCCTTTTTGGGTAATGGCCCCCAGCCTTTTCTTTTAGGGAAGACTCCGTGCCCCTGCATGTTTTCAAGCTTTCTCTTCTGTAGTACTTGCCAAGAAGAAAGCAAATGTGAAATCTTAGAGACAACAACTTTAGGATCAGCAGGGTATATTCTGATAGCACACATTATTCCTAATCTACCAAGTTTCCCATAGAACAGCCACTCACAGAAGCAAGTTCATTTGTCCGCCCCTTTAGAAGTAAGCACCCAGCCACACAATTCTTGGATTGTTCTAGGCAGCAGCCTCACACTCGGAGCACTCGCTGCCACATTCCAAACGTATCAGGCAATTGCACATCTAGGGGGGAGGGGGGGGGGGGGGGGGGGGGGGGATGATGAACCCTGCTACACAGACGATGGCATGCGCCCGATCTCTGGACGACAAGATACAACAGCCATCGATCACCTCAGTTCACGTGGGCTATAGCCATCGATCACAAGGTCGTCCGCAGATCGTCTTCCAAATTGTCGTGTGTAGAGTAATTTGGGGGATGATATACGTTTTCGTTTTTGCTATAGAAACGACAATTTTTGTCTCCTGTCTGACATGTTTCAACATGTTGTCCTTAGTCAAATGCTACCTTGGAAGGTTAGCCAGAGAAATAGTTTAACTCTTAAAGGAATCCTAGTGAAAAAAATAAGGTATAAACATAGTCTGTGCCGATTAGCTTTAAGCACAATATACAAGGATTTTACCAAAAACATCTCTCTTTTTTCTTCCAAAAGGCATCAACACCTATGAGGTTCTCTGCCCAACCCACCCCCCTCCCCCCAACACACACACACAATGTAAAGAGAGTACACCCAGCCTTCTTTCAAAGACTTAGGCAGCCATAATATTCACGCTAAGAATAAGTAGATTAAGCATAGCAAAACATCATTGACAACCATGATATTCACAGAAAAAGTAAGTAGATAAAGCATACCAAAACATTCCCGAAGAGGTGTTGCACATCCACCCAAAACATAATGTCTTTACCATCTCCAACTATTTTCTACAAGCCTACAACATCTATAGAAAACACCTAAAGCTTTCATCACCCCTTGCCAAAAATAAGAACTTTGTGGTTTGACTAAGCACTAAGCCAAACTACACTTCCTTAAGTTTTTAGCTCTAGATAAACTTTTCCATAAGTCCGTCAAAGTATTCAAGTTTCTATAACCACTTGCTTATAACAAAAAAAATATTTTCATAGCAGGCAAGTTAGTCACCCCTAGCCCCCGGGTCCCACAGCTAACAAATTGTTTCACATTTAAGTATGTAATACATTTTTTTAACTCCTTCACTTTCCTTCCAAAAAGGTATTTTCCATAAATAATTCATCCTTTAACAGGGTCATTTGGAATATCAAAAATATAAAACAAAGTTCTCACGGTAGACGAACAAATGTTGAGGTGCACCAAAGTGAACCAGTAAGATGAGTTGCCCAAACTCCTTCCCGCTGCTCATGTGCAGGTTCTTGTGATGGCAAAGGAACGGATAAATACCGCTTATCTTCTCCTTGGTGCATGCTACTCACGATAGAATAGTTGGATTCCCTGAAGAGGTAGGGTGATGTAGCACAACAGCAGGAAGTATTTCCCTTAGTTAAGAACCAAGGTTTATCGAACTAGTAGGAGGCAGCACATGAACAACTTTAGCAACACCTGCACACAAACAAAACAATTGCTTGCACCCCAATGAAGGGAATGGGGTCGTCACTCCCCTTGTTCTTGCCAGTTACAAGTTTAAAAGCAAATAGTGATATGCAAAGCTGTGGAAAGTAAAGGACAAATAAAAAGAGCAGTTATGGAGAATTTTATATTGATGGAAAATATACCCAGGGACTATAGGTTCACTAGTTGCATCTCTCTCAAAAGCATAGCAACGGTGGGTAAACAAAGTATTGTTGGGCAATTGATAGAATTTTGCATAGTTATAATTGTGATCATTCATGACATAATCATTACATAGGCATTACGTCCATGATAAGTAGACTGTTAAACTTACTGACGTCTACTACTATTACTCCACCCAAGACCGCTATCCAGCATGCATCTCAAAGTACTAAGTTCAAACAAATAGAGTAATGTAATAAGCATGATGAGATAATGTAGATAACAGGATCAACTAATATGACCGAACCCCGTCGTTTTATCCTTAGTGGCAAGAACATAATACGCGCCTTTCCCTTTTTGTCACTGCGCAAGATCCCCGCAGTGTTGAACCCACTACTATGCACCATTCCCTCTGAAGATCTACTCATCCAATTGGGCAAAGAAGACTTATAGATCATAAAGCATACATAGCTATAAATTACACATAAGAAAGGATTCAAGAGATTCAAAATAGTTTAATAAATAATCTGATCATAAACCCAAAATTCACCGGATCCCAAAAAACACACCGCAAAAGGTTACATCGGATTAATCTTAGAGAAGCTCATTGTATTGAATATAAAGAGAGAGAGAGAGAGAGAGAGATAGAGAGATATCTAGCTACTGTGGTTGTCTCGGAGCGGTTGTACTGCTTCGGACTTAGCCAGTGCGGAGACCTGACCTGGCGGTTGTACCGCCCCCACTACCTACTGGAAATATGCCTTAGAGGCAATAATATTGTATTATTATATTTCCATTATTCATAATTAAAGTTTTTATATTTCATTCTATAATTGCTATCACTGTTCAAGATATCTTTCGATATTCCGATAAATCGGCCGATTTATCGCTTACCGTTGTCTGACCGATAAGATAAATCGGTCGATAAATCAACCGATATGGCGATAAATTGGCCGATATGCCGATGAATTGGCCGATTTACCTCTTATCATGGGTCGAGCGATAAGTTCCCGATAAGCGATATCCCCAATATTGACTGCTATGATCAGGGAATATGCGATTCAGTGGAAAACTCATATGCATGTGTGGAATGATAAACGGTAAACAATTGGTTGCCGGGCTCGCCTCTAGGACTGGCTCAAGTGTTGTTGGTGATCACGTTTTCCGGATCTTAGGATAACGTTAAGTGTAACGACAGTCCTAAAACAACATTGAGGGTATGACGTTAAAAAACGATCATATTGAATCGACCCAAACTTGTATGTTAATTATACTTTGTGACTATATCGTCTGAAATCATTTGTTATAACACGGAGTGTTAGCATGTGTTTTAGTTCCTCAGAACATGAGAGTGTCTCGGTCACTTCCCACCATACGGTGTACTTTGGGGTTGCTCAAACGTCATCTGTAGCAAGGTGATCATAACGACAACTTTCAGCTCACCGGAAAGTTTGACAAGTGACCGGATAGCTCGAGAGTGGGATTTGCTCCTCCAATGATGGAGAGATATTCTTAGGGACCTCTCGGTATGACGACATCCATCATCGTCTGGCCAGACACAGGTGACTATGTCACGGGGATGCCGAAACACATCAACAAGAAAGAAGAACAAAACCGATAACAGGAGCAGCGGTATAGTGAGCATGGTGATGACTCAGGAGGATATTGATGCACACCGGGTTTTGTAAAGTATCGCAAAGCAAAGGGGACATCACATGATAACCAAACGTTCACTCAAATATCATTTGTGTAATCATAGGGACCGATATTGATGTCCATGGTTCCGCTATCGATCATTGAACGAAGGGGTTTTCGTTCATGTCTATGATTTACCGAACCGACAGGGTCACAAACTTAAGGTCATCATGATCTGCTGAGTGTTAGTGTGACGAGAGTGATGAGAATATATTTGTGGAATTTTTTCATTAATATCCGGAATAGTTCTGGAAGCATTTCGGGGTCACCAGAAGGGTTTCGGCGAATATCGGGTAATACCAGGTATTACAGATTAACATATATACATATACATATATATATATATATATATATATGTGTGTGTGTGTGTGTGAAAAATGTTTTTGGGGATGTTAAATTATATATATAACGCTCTGAAAATGTTTAGAACATACATATATTATATATAGGGTGGGTCTATTATGATAACACCCCTTGATGTCGCTTGAAGCTACGTCAGAATTTCCCGAAAGAGGAAGGGATGATGCAGCACAGCAGCGGTAGGTATTTGCCTCGGGTGTGAAACCAAGGTTATCGAACCAGTAGGAGAACCAAGCAACACAACATAAACAGCACATGCTGCTACCTCTTGAGTATGCGTTGGTTTTCCCTCGAAGAGGAAAGGGTGATGCAGCAAAGTAGCGTAAGTATGTCCCTCAGTTTTTGAGAACCAAGGTATCAATCCAGTAGGAGATAACACGGAAGTCACCTAGTACCTGCACAAACAATCAAGAACCTTGCAACCAACGCGATAAAGGGGTTGTCAATCTCTTCACGGTCACTCGCAAAAGTGAGATCTGATAAAGATAGTAAGATAAATATTTTTGGTATTTGTGTTGTATAGATTGGAAAGTAAAGATTGCAAAATAGTAAACGAGATGAGATGTAAATAAAAAGAGATGCAATATAATAAGAAAGAGACCCGGGGGCCATAGGTTTCACTAGTGGCTTCTCTCATGATAGCATGTATTACGGTGGGTGAACAAATTACTGCCGAGCAATTGGTAGAAGAGCGCATAGTTATGAGAATATCTAGGCAATGATCATGAATATAGGCATCACGTCCGTGTTAAGTAGACTGAAATGATTCTGCATCTACTACTATTACTCCACACATCGAATGATATCCAGCATGCATCTAGAGTATTAAGTTCATAAGAACAGAATAATGCATTAAGCAAGATGACATGATGTAGAGGGATAAACTCAAGTAATATGATATAAACCCCATCTTTTTATCCTCGATGGCAACGATACAATACGTGCCTTGCTGCCCCTACTGTCACTGGGAAAGGACACCGCAAGATTGAACCCAAAGCTAGGCACTTCTCCCATTGCAAGAAAGATCAATCTAGTAGGCCAAACTAAACCGATAATTCAAAGAGACTTGCAAAGATATCAAATCATGCATATAAGAATTCAGAGAAGAACCAAATATTATTCATAGATAAACTTGATCATAAATCCACAATTCATCGGATCTTGGCAAACACACCGCAAAAAGTATTACATCGAATAGATCTCTAAGAACATCGAGGAGAACTTTGTATTGAGAACCAAAGAGAGAGAAGAAGCCATCTAGCTAATAACTATGGACCCAAAGGTCTGTGGTAAACTACTCACACATCATCGGAGAGGCTATGGTGTTGATCTACAAGCCCTCCGTGATCGATTCCCCCTCCGGCAGATCGCCGAAAAAGGCCCGAGATGGGATCTCACGGGTATAGAAGGTTGTCGCGGTGGAAAAGTGGTTTCGTGGCTCCCCTGATGTTTTTAGGGTATAAGAGTATATCCGGGCGAAAGAAGTACGTCGGTGGAGCTCCGTGGGGCCCATGAGGGTGGGGGGTGCGCCTACCCCCTAGGCGCGCCCTCCTGCCTCGTGGCTGCCTCGCGGACTTCCAGACTTCCACTCCAAGTCTCCTGGATTGCGTTTGTTCCAAGAAATATCCTCACGAAGGTTTTGTTCCATTTGGATTCCGTTTGATTTTTTTCTGTGAAACACTAAAATAGGCAAAAAAAATAGAAACTGGCACTGGGCCTCCGGTTAATAGGTTAGTCCCAAAAATAATACTATGAAAGAGCATATTAAAGCCCATTAAACATCCAAAATAATACTATAATAGCATGGAACAATACAAAATTATAGATATGTTGGAGACATATCAAGCATCCTTAAGCTTAATTCCTCTCGTCCTCGAGTAGGTAAATGATAAAAACAGAATTTTTCATGTGGAATGCTACCTAACATAATTTTCAATGTAATTTTCCTTATTGTGGCATGAATGTTCAGATCCGAAAGATTCAAGACAAAATTTTAATATTGACATAAAAATAATAATACTTCAAGCATACTAACCAAGCAATTATGCCTTCTCAAAATAACATAGCCAAAGAAAGCTCATCCCTACAAAATCATATAGTTTGGCTATGCTTCATTTTCGTCACACAAAATGTTCCAATCATGCACAACCCCGATGACACGCCAAGCAATTGTTCCATACTTTAGTATTCTCAAACTTTTTCAACTTTCACGCAATATATGAGCGCGAGCCATGGACATAGCACTATAGGTGGAATAGAACGGTGGTTGTGGAGAAGACAAAAAAGAGGAAGATAGTCTCACATCAACTAGGTGTATCAATGGGCTATGGAGATGCCCATCAATAGATATCAATGTGAGTGAGTAGGGATTGCCATGCAACGGATGCACTAGAGCTATAAGTGTATGAAAGCTTAACAAAAGTAACTAAGTGGGTGTGCATCCAACTTGTTTGCTCACGAAGACCTAGGGTAATTTGAGGAAGCCCATCATTGGAATATACAAGCCAAGTTCTATAATAAAAAATTCCCACTAGTATATGAAAGTGACAACATAAGAGACTCTCTATCATGAAGATCATGGTGCTACTTTGAAGCACAAGTGTGGAAAAAGGATAGTAACATTGCCCCTTCTCTCTTTTTCTCTCATTTTTTTTGTTTGGGCCTTCTCCTTTCATTTTTTTGGCCTCTTTTTTCGTCCGGAGTCTCATAGTCTCCATCATCATTTCCTCACATGGGACAATTGTTGGGG
The DNA here is from genome assembly GCF_003073215.2 of Triticum urartu. NCBI lineage: Eukaryota > Viridiplantae > Streptophyta > Magnoliopsida > Poales > Poaceae > Triticum > Triticum urartu. Next base: position 520,676,655 of record NC_053027.1, on the reverse strand, counting down.
AATGCGGTAATTTCAAAAAAATTCCTACGCACACGCAAGATCCATCTAGGTGGTGCATAGCAATGAGAGGGGAGAGTGTTGTCCACGTACCCTTGTAGACCGTAAGCGGAAGCGTTATGACAACGCGGTAGATGTAGTCGCACGTCTTCATGATTCGACCGATCCTAGCACCGAAGGTATGGCACCTCCGCCATCTGCACACGTTCAGCTTGGTGACGTCCCACGAACTCTATATCCAGCTGAGGTCGAGGGAGAGTTTCGTCAGCACGACGGCGTGATGACGGTGATGATGAAGTTACCGGCACAGGGCTTCGCCTAAGCACTACAACGATATGACCGAGGTGGAAATCTGTGGAGGGGGCACCGCACACGGCTAAACAATCAACTTGTGTGTCTATGGGGTGCCTCCCTCCCCCGTATATAAAGGAGTGGAGGAGGGGGAGGGCCGACCCTTAAATGGGGAGAGAGAGGGAAGGAAAGGGGGGCGGCCCCCACCCAATTCAGATTGGGCTTGGGGGGCACGCCCTCCACCTTGGCCGCCTCCTCCTCTCTCCCACTAAGGCCCAACAAGGCACATACACTCCCCGGGGGGTTCCGGTAACCCCCTGGTACTCCGATAAATGCCCGAACTCACCCGGAACCATTCTGATGTCCGAACATAGCCTTCCAATATATCGATATTTATGTCTCGACCATTTCGACACTCCCCATCATATCCGTGACCATATCCGGGACTCCGAACAACCTTTGGTACATCAAAACACATAAACTCATAATACCGATCGTCACCGAACATTAAGCGTGCGAACCCTACGGGTTCGAGAACTATGTAGACATGACCGAGACTCATCTCCGGTCAATAACCAATAGCGGAACCTGGATGCTCATATTGGTTCCTACATACTCTACGAAGATCTTTATCGGTCAAACCACATAACAACATATGTTGTTCCCTTTGTCATCGGTATGTTACTTGCCCGAGATTCGATCGTTGGTATCATCATACCTAGTTCATTCTCGTTACCGGCAAGTCTCTTTACTCGTTCCGTAATGCATCATCCCGTAACCAACTCATTACTCACATTGCTTTCAAGGCTTATAGTGATGTGCATTACCGAGAGGGCCCAGAGATACCTCTCCGACAATCGGAGTGACAAATCCTAATGTCGATCTATGCCAACTCAACAAACACCATCAGAGGCACCTGTAGAACATCTTTATAATCACCCAGTTACGTTGTGATGTTTGATAGCACACTAAGTGTTCCTCCGGTATTCGAGAGTTGCATAATCTCATAGTCATAGGAACATGTATAAGTTATGGAGAAAGCAATAGCGATAAACTAAACGATCATAGTGCTAAGCTAATGGATGGGTCAAGTCAATCACATCATTCTCTAATGATGTGATCCCGTTCATCAAATGACAACTCTTGTCCATGGCTAGGAAACTTAACCATCTTTGATTAACGAGCTAGCCAAGTAGAGGCATACTAGTGACACTCTGTTTGTCTATGTATTCACACATGTACTAAGTTTCTGGTTAATACAATTCTAGCATGAATAATAAACATTTATCATGATATAAGGAAATATAAATAGCAACTTTATTATTGCCTCTAGGGCATATTTCCTTCAGTCTCCCACTTGCACTAGAGTCAATAATCTAGATTACATTATAATGATTCTAACACCCATTGAGTCTTGGTGCTGATCATGTTTTGCTCGTGAGAGAGGCTTAGTCAGCGGGTCTGCAACATTCAGATCCGTGTGTATCTTGCAAATTTCTATGTCTCCCTTATTGACTTGATCGCGGATGGAATTGAAGCGTCTTTTGATGTGCTCGGTTCTCTTGTGAAATCTGGATTCCTTTGCCAAGGCAATTGCACCAGTGTTGTCACAAAAGATTTTCATTGGACCCGATGCACTAGGTATGACACCTAGATCGGTTATGAACTCCTTCATCTAGACTCCTTCATTTGCTGCTTCCGAAGAAGCTATGTACTCCGCTTCACACGTAGATCCTGCCACGACGCTCTGCTTTGAACTGCACCAACTGACAGCTCCACCATTCAATAAAAATACGTATCCGGTTTGTGACTTAGAGTCATCCGGATCAGTGTCAAAGCTTGCATCGGCGTAACCATTTACGACGAGCTCTTTATCACCTCCATAAACGAGAAACATATCCTTAGTCCTTTTCAGGTATTTCAGGATGTTCTTGACCACTGTCCAGTGATCCACTCCTGGATTACTTTGGTACCTCCCTGCTAAACTAATAGCCAGGCACACATCAGGTATGGTACACAGCATTGCATACATGATAGAACCTATGGCTGAAGCATAGGGAATGACTTTCATTTTCTCTCTATCTTCTGCAGTGGTCGGGCATTGAGTCTGACTCAACTTTACACCTTGTAACACAGGCAAGAACCCTTTCTTTGCTTGATCCATTTTGAACTTCTTCAAAACTTTATCAAGGTATGTGCTTTATGAAATTCCAATTAAGCGTCTTGATCTATCTCTATAGATCTTGCTGCCCAATATATAAGCAGCTTCACCGAGGTCTTTCATTGAAAAAATTCTTATTCAAGTATCCTTTTATGCTATTCAGAAATTCAGTATCATTTCCGATTAGCAATATGTCATCCACATATAATATCAGAAATGCTACAGAGCTCCCACTCACTTTCTTGTAAATACAGGCTTCTCCAAAAGTCTGTATAAAACCATGCTTTGATCACACTATCAAAGCGTATATTGCAACTCCGAGAGGCTTGCACCAGTCCATAAAATGGATCGCTAGAGCTTGCACACTTTGTTAGCACCTTTTGGATCGACAAAACCTTCTGGTTGCATCATATACAACTCTCCTTTAAGATATCCATTAAGGAATGCAGTTTTGACATCCATTTGCCAAAATTCATAATCATAAAATGCGGCAATTGCTAACATGATTCGGACGGATTTAAGCATCGCTACGGGTGAGAAGGTCTCATCGTAGTCAACTCTTTGAACTTGTCGAAAACCTTTTGCAACAAGTTGAGCTTTGTAGACAGTAACATTACCATCAGCGTCAGTCTTCTTCTTGAAGATCCATTTATTCTCTATGGCTTGCTGATCATCGGGCAAGTCAACCAAAGTCCACACTTTGTTCTCATACGTGGATCCCATCTCAGATTTCATGGCCTCAAGCCATTTTGCGGAATCTGGGCTCATCATCGCTTCCTCATAGTTCATAGGTTCGTCATGGTCAAGTAACAAGACCTCCAGAACAGGATTACCATACCACTTTGGTGCGGATCTTACTCTGGTTGACCTATGAGGTGCGGTAGTAACTTGATCAGAAGTTTCATGATCATTATCATTAGCTTCCTCACTTACTGGTGTAGGAATCACTGGAACTGATTTCTGTGATGAACTACTTTCCAATAAGGGAGCAGGTACAGTTACATCATCAAGTTCTACTTTCCTCCCACTCACTTCTTTCGAGAGAAACTCCTTCTCTAGAAAGGATCCATTCTTAGCAACGAATATCTTGCCTTCGGATCTGTGATAGAAGGTGTACCCAACAGTCTCCTTTGGGTATCCTATGAAGACACATTTCTCAATTTGGGTTCGAGCTTATCAGGTTGAAGCTTTTTCACATAAGCATCGCAGCCCCAAACTTTAAGAAACGACAACTTGGGTTTCTTGCCAAACCACAGTTCATAAGGTGTCATCTCAAAGGATTTCGATGGTGCCCTATTTAACGTGAATGCAGCTGTCTCTAAAGCATAACCCCAAAACGATAGCGGTAAATCAGTAAGAGACATCATAGATCGCACCATATCTAATAAAGTGCGGTTACGATGTTCAGACACACCATTACGATGTGGTGTTCCAGGTGGCGTGAGTTGTGAAACTATTGCGCATTGTTTCAAATGAAGACCAAACTTATAACTCAAATATTCACCTCCACGATCAGATCGTAGAAACTTAATTTTCTTGTTACGATGATTTTCCACTTCACTCTGAAATTCTTTGAACTTTTCAAATGTTTCAGACTTATGTTTCATCAAGTAGATATATCCATATCTGCTCAAATCATCTGTGAAGGTAAGAAAATAATGATACCCGCCGCGATCATCAATACTCATTGGACCGCATACATCAGTATGTATTATTTCCAACAACATGGTTGCTCGCTCCATTCTTCCAGAGGACGGAGTCTTAGTCATCTTGCCCATGAGGCATGGTCCGCAAGCATCAAGTGATTCATAATCAAGTGATTCCAAAAGCCCATCAGCATGGAGTTTCTTCATGCGCTTTACACCAATATGACCTAAACGGCAGTGCCACAAATAAGTTGCACTATCATTTTTAAACTTATATCTTTTGGCTTCAATACTATGAACATGTGTATCACTACTATCAAGATTTAGTAAAAATAGACCACTCATCAAGGGTGCATGACCATAGAAGATATTACTCATATAAATAGAACAACCATTATTATCTGATTTAGATGAATAACCGTCTCGCATCAAACAAGATCCAGATATAATGTTCATGCTCAACGCTGACACCAAATAACAATTATTTAGGTCTAAAACTAATCTTGAAGGTAGATGTAGAGGTAGCGTGCCGACGGCGATCACATCGACTTTGGAACCATTTCCCACGCGCATCATCACCTCGTCCTTAGCCAATCTCCGCTTAATCCGTAGCCCCTGTTTCGAGTTGCAAATATGAGCAACAGAACCAGTACCAAATACCCAGGCACTATTGCGAGCATTATTAAGGTACACATCAATAACATGTATATCAAATATACCTTTCAATTTGCCATCCTTCTTATCCGCCAAATACTTGGGGCAGTCCCGCTTCCAGTGACCAGTCCCTTTGCAATAGAAGCACTCAGTCTCAGGCTTAGGTCCAGACTTGGACTTCTTCACTTGAGCAACAACTTGTTTTCCGTTCTTCTTGAAGTTCCCTTTCTTCCATTTACCTTTTTTCTTGAAACCAGTGGTCTTGTTGACCATCAACACTTGATGCTCCTTCTTGATTTCTACCTCTGCAGCCTTTAGCATTGCGAAGAGCTCGGGAATTGTCTTATCCATCCCTTGCATATTATAGTTCATCATGAAGCTTTTGTAGCTTGGTGGCAGTGATTGAAGAACTCTGTCAATGACACTATCAACCGGAAGAACTCCCAGCTGAGTCAAGTGATTGTGGTACCCAGACATTCCGAGTCTGTGTTCACTGACAGAACTATTCTCCTCCATTTTGTAGCTGTAGAACTTATTGGGGACTTCATATCTCTCAATCCGGGCATTTGCTTGAAATATTAACTTCAACTCCTAGAACATCTCATATGCTCCATGACGTTCAAAACGTCGTTGAAGTCCTGGTTCTAAGCCGTAAAGCATGGCACACTGAACTATCGAGTAGTCATCAGCTTTGCTCTGTCAGACGTTCAAAACATCCGACGTTGCTCCTGCAGCGGGTTTGGCACCTAGCGGTGCTTCCAGGACGTAATTCTTCTGTGCAGCAATGAGGATAATCCTCAAGTTACGGACCCAGTCCGTGTAATTGCTACCATCATCTTTCAACTTAGCTTTCTCAAGGAATGCATTAAAATTCAACGGAACAACAACACGGGCCATCTATCTACTACAACATAGGTATGCAAAATACTATCAGGTACTAAGTTCATGATAAATTATAGTTCAATTAATCATATTACTTAAGAACTCCCACTTAGATAGACATCCCTCTTAATCATCTAAGTGATCACGTGATCCATATCAACTAAACAATGTCCGATCATCACGTGAGATGGAGTAGTTTTCAATGGTGAACATCACTTTGTTGATCATATCTACTATATGATTCACGCTCGACCTTTCAGTCTCAGTGTTCCGAGGCCATATCTGCATATGCTAGGCTCGTCAAGTTTAACCCGAGTATTCTACTTGTGCAAAACTGGCTTGCACCCATTGTATGTGAACGTAGAGCTTATCACACCCGATCATCACATGGTGTCTCGGCACGACGAACTATAGCAACGGTGCATACTCAGGGAGAACACTTATACCTTGAAATTTAGTGAGAGATTCTTATAATGCTACCGCCATACTAAGCAAAATAAGATGCATAAAGGATAAACATCACATGCAATCAATATAAGTGATATGATATGGCCATCATCATCTTGTGCCTATGATCTCCATCTCCAAAGCACCGTCATGATCACCATCATCACCGGCTTGACACCTTGATCTCCATCGAAGCATCGTTGTTGTCTCGCCACTATTGCTTCTACGACTATCGCTACCGCTTAGTGATAAAGTAAAGCAATTACATGGCGATTGCATTTCATACAATAAAGCGACAACAATATGGCTCCTGCCAGTTGCCGATAACTCTGTTACAAAACATGATCATCTCATACAATAAAATTTAGCATCATGTCTTGACCATATCACATCACAACATGCCCTGCAAAAACAAGTTAGACGTCCTCTACTTTGTTGTTGCAAGTTTTACATGGCTGCTACGGGCTTAGCAAGAACCCTTCTTACCTATGCATCAAAAACCACAACGCAGTATAGTGATTGTTTTTGGATCTTCAGAAAGAACCCTGTTCATTGAATCCGATTCATCTAAAGTTGGAGAAACAGACACCCACTAGCCACCTGTGTGTGAAGCACGTCGGTAGAACCAGTCTCACGTAAGCGTACGCGTAATGTCGGTCTGAGCCTCTTCATCCAACAATACCGCTAAATCAAGAATCAACTAGTGACGGCAAGCAATATGTATATACCCACGCCCACAACTCCTTTGTGTTCTACTCATGCATATAACATCTACGCATAGACCTGGCTCGGATGCCACTTTTGGGGAACGTAGTAATTTCAAAAAGATTCCTACGCACACGTGAGATCCATCAAGGTGATGCATAGCAACGAGAGGGGAGAGTGTTGTGCACATACCCTCGTAGACTGTAAGCGGAAGCATTATGACAACGCGGTTGATGTAGTCGTACGTCTTCACGATCCGACCGATCCTAGCACCGAAGGTACGACACCTCTGCGATCTGCACATGTTCAACTCGGTGACGTCCCACGAGCTCTAGATCCAGCTGAGGTCGAGGGAGACTTTCGTCAGCACGACGACGTGATGACGGTGATGATGAAGTTACCGACGCAGGGCTTTGCCTAAGCACTACAATGATATGACCGAGGTGGAAATCTGTGGAGGGGGCACCGCACACGGCTAAACAATCAACTTGTGTGTCTATGGGGTGCCCCCTCTCCCGTATATAAAGGAGTGGAGCAGGGGGAGGGCCGGCCCTTACATGGCGCGCCCAAGGGGGAGTCCTACTCCCGGTGGGAGTAGGATTCCCCCTTCCCTAGTTGGAGTAGGAGAGGAAGGAAGGGGGAGAGAGAGGGAAGGAAAGGGGGGCCGGCCCCCCACCCAATTAGGATTGGGCTTGGGGGGCATGCCCTCCACCTTGGCCGCCTCCTCCTCTCTCCCACTAAGGCCCAACAAGGCACATACACTCCCCGGGGGGTTCCGGTAACCCCCTGGTACTCCGATAAATGCCCGAACTCACCCGGAACCATTCTGATGTCCAAACATAGCCTTCCAATATATCGATCTTTATGTCTCGACCATTTCGAGAATCCTCGTCATGTCCGTGATCATATCTGGGACTCCAAACAACCTTCGGTACATCAAAACACATAAACTCATAATACTGATTGTCACTGGACGTTAAGCATGCGGACCCTACGGGTTCGAGAACTATGTAGACATACCGAGGCTCATCTCTGGTCATCTCCGGTTCCTACATATTCTATGAAGATCTTTATCAGTCAAACCGCATAATAACATATGTTGTTCCTTTTGTCATCGGTATGTTACTTGCCCGAGATTTGATCGTTGGTATCATCATACCTAGTTCAATATCGTTACCGGCAAGTCTCTTTACTCATTCCATAATGCATCATCTCGTAACCAACTCATTAATCACATTGCTTGCAAGGCTTATAGTGATGTGCATTCTCAAGAGGGCCCAGAGATACCTCTTCGACAATCGGAGTGACAAATCCTAATCTCGATCTATGCCAACTCGACAAACACCATCGGAGACACCTGTAGAGCATCTTTATAATCATCCAATTATGTTGTGATGTTTGATAGCACACTAAGTGTTCCTCCGGTATTCGGGAGTTGCATAATCTCATAGTCATAGGAACATGTATAAGTTATGGAGAAAGCAATAGCAATAAACTAAACGATCATAGTGCTAAGCTAACGGATGGGTCAAGTCAATCACATCATTCTCTAATGATGTGATTCCATTCATCAAATGACAACTTTTGTCCATGGCTAGGAAACTTAACCATCTTTGATTAACGAGCTAGTCAAGTAGAGGCATACTAGTGACACTCTATTTGTCTATGTATTCACACATGTACTAAGTTCCCGGTTAATACAATTCTAGCATGAATAATAAACATTTATCATGATATAAGGAAATATAAATGAGAACTTTATTGTTGCCTCTAGGGCATATTTCCTTCAACAATGCTCTAATAATGAAGATCATCATACTTTTATTTACTTAGAACTCAAGAATTACAACTTGATACTTAGAACAAAATATGACTCTATGTAAATGCCTCCGGCGGTGTACCGGGATGTGCAATGAATCAAGAGTGACATGTATGAAAAATTATGAATGGTGGCCATGCCACAAATACGATGTCAACTACATGAACATGCAAAGCAATATGACTATGATGAAGCGTGTCATAATAAACGGAATGGTGTAAAGTTGCATGGCAATATATGTCGGAATGGCTATGGAAATGCCATAATAGGTAGGTATGGTGGCTGTTGTGAGGAAGGTAAATGATGGGTTTATGGTACCGGCGAAAGTTGCGCATCACGAGAGAGGCTAGCAATGGTGGAAGGGTGAGAGTGCGTATAGTCAATGGACTCAACATTAGTCATAAAGAACTCACATACTTATTGCAAAAATCTACAAGTCATCAAAACCAAGCACTATGCGCATGCTCCTAGGGGGATAGATTGGTAGGAAAAGACCATCGCTCGTCCCCGACCGCCACTCATAAGGAAGGCAATCAAAGAAACACCTCATGCTTCAAATTTGTCACACAACAGTTACCATATGTGCATGCTACGGGACTTGCAAACCTCAACACAAGTATTTATCAATTTCAAAATTATTCAACTAGCACAACTCTAATATCACCATCTTCATATCTCAAAACAATCATCATGTATCAAACTTCTCATAGTATTCAATGCACTCTAAATGAAAGTTTTTATTATACCCATCTTGAATCCCCATCATATTAGGACTAATTTTATAACCAAAGCAAATTACCATGTTGTTCTAAAAGACTCTCAAAATAATATAAGTGAAGCATGAGACATCAATAATTTCTATAAAATAAAACCACCACCGTGCTCTAAAAAGATATAAGTGAAGCACTAGAGCAAAATTATCTATCTCAAAAGATATAAGTGAAGCACATAGAGTATCCTAATAAATTCCGATTCATGTGTGTCTCTCCCAAAAGGTGTGTACAGCAAGGATGATAGTGGTAAACTAAAAAAGAAAATAATCAAATCATACAAGATGCTCCAAGCAAAACACATATCATGTGGTGAATGAAAACATAGCCTCAAGTAAAGTTACTGATAGACGAAGACGAAAGAGGGGATGCCTTCCGGGGCATCCCCAAGCTTAGGCTTTTGGTTGTCCTTGAATTTTACCTTGGGGTTCCTTGGGCATCCCCAAGCTTAGGTTCTTTCCACTCCTTATTCCAAAATCCATCAAATCTTTACCCAAAAACTTGAAAACTTCACAACACAAAACTTAACAGAAAATCTCATGAGCTCCGTTAGTATAAGAAAACAATCCAACACTTTAATTGTAACGCCCTCAATGCGGCTATATCTCCTACGTGTCGAAGCACGACTTAGAGGCATAACCGCATTGAAAGCAATGTCGCAAGTAAGGTAATCTTCACAACATCCCATGTAATACATAATAAGGGGAAAGGTAAAATAGTTGGCTTACACTCACCACGTCAAACAAAGTACATAAATAGCATTACATCATCCAATCACTCATGGCCCGACTATGGTGCCAAAATAAAAGACCAACCCAACATGCGACACGGTCCCGATCGCCCCAACTGGGCACCACTACTGATCATTAGGGAAAGACACATAGTAACGGCGTGAGTCCTCGTCAAACTCCCACTTGAGCTCAAGTGCGTCATCTGGAACGGAGTCATCAGGCCCTGCATCTGGTTTGGAAGTAATCTGTGAGCCACAGGGACTCAGCAATCTCGCACCCTCACGATCAAGACTATTTAAGCTTATAGGTAAGGCAAGGTAAATATGTGGAGCTGCAGCAAGTGACTAGCATATATAGTGGCTAACCTGTTCGCAAAAGAGAGCGAGAAGAGAAGGCAATGCATGAACGAATACTAGAGTACAACCTGCGCAAACATTACTCCAACATCGTGTTCAATTCTCCGCCGAGAAGAGACCATCACAGTAACTCACACAGTTGATTCATTTTAATTAAGTTAAGGTTCAAGTTATCTACAACCGGACATTAACAAATTCCCATCTGCCCATAACCACGGGAACGGCTTTCGAAAGTTCAAATCCCTGCAGGGGGTCCCAACTTAGCCCATGACAAGCTCTCACGGTCAACGAAGGATATTCCTTCTAGCGGGAAGACCCGATCAGACTCGGAATCCCGGTTACAAGACATTTCGACAAGTTAAAACAAATCCAGCAACACCGCCCGAATGTGCCGACAAATCCCGATAGGAGCTGCACATATCTCGTTCTCAGGGCACACTCAGATTGTCCAAACTTCCGGTAGGCCAGCTCAGAGTTGCCCCTGGTGGCCACCGGCGGCTGACGAGGTGGACCAACACTCAGAGGAGCACTGGCCCGGGGGGTTTAAATAAGATGACCCTTGGGCTCCGGAAACCCAAGGGAAAAAGAGGCTAGGTGGCAAATGGTAAAACCAAGGTTGGGCCTTGCTGGAAAAGCTTTATTCAAGGCGAACTGTCAAGGGGTTCCCATTATCACCCAACCGCGTAAGGAACGCAAAAATCCGGGAATATAACACCGATATGACCAGAAACTAGGGCGGCAAGAGTGGAACAAAACACTAGGCGAGAGGCCGAGCCTTCCACCCTTTACCAAGTATATAGATGCATTAAGATAACAAGATAATATAATGATATCCCAACAAGTAAATAATGTTCCAACAAGGAATGGTCTCCAATCTTCACCTGCAACTAGCAACGCTATAAGAGGGGCTGAGCAAGCAGTAACATAGCCAATCAACGGTTTGCTAGGACATGGTGGGTTAGAGGTTTGACATGGCAATTTGGGAGGCATGATAAGCAAGTGGTAGGCATCGTAGCATAGGCATAGCAAAAGAGCGAGCATCTAGCAAAGCAAAGATAGAAGTGATTTCGAGGGTATGATCATCTTGCCTGCAAAGTTGTCAGAGTTAACTGGATCCTCGAAAGCAAACTCAACGGGCTCCTCGATAGTGAACTCGTCTCCCGGCTCTACCCAAACAAGACAAACAAGCAAGAGGAACACAATCAACCACGTGCAAGGCTCAAACAATATGATGCAAACATGGTATGCTATGCGTGATGCGATATGTGATGCATATGCAAGATTTGACAAGGAATGAATGAACCTGGCCTCAACATGGAAATCCAAGTGTGCCACTGGAAAGGTGAGGTGATTTCGGTTCAAATCGATATAAAGAACACGGGATTCGGAGACACGGTTTGGAAATGGCAAGCGATTCAAATATGACAACGGTCTGCGATATACCGCAAGTAGCCATCTAAATGCAACAAGACAAACATGCTACATCACTCAAACATGGCAACAAAATATATGGAAGGGATCCATTCATGATGCTTAACAAAAGATGAACACTGAGCTACGGCCAATTCATCCATTAACAGGTTCAAACAAGCATGGCAAAAGTGCAATTGGTAAACAGATTTCAGACTTGGTGAAATTAACACTTGTCTGGAATCTCAGATCAGGTAGCACACTTTGGAGCAAGAAAACTATATGCTACAGGAACTTAACATGGCAAATAAAGGCATGGCATGGAGCTACTCAAAGAGATTAACAAAAGTCCCTGAGTGACCTTGAGCCAAAAGGGATCAGAAAATACAATTGCAAGCATGTGAACATGGCAAAAACTTAAACAGATCACAGACTTAGTGAAAAACTGGAACATGCAAATCAGATATCAAGTAGGCATGTTTACGAGCTCGACGCACTCACTACAGAGCAAGTCATGACAATCTAAGCATACACCCATCAAGAATACACATTATACAAGCTAGAAATGGCAAGAACAAAACCATAGCATGCACGGACCAACTACAACATCCTCGGCAAAATCGCTAACAAGTAGACAATCTTCTCAGATTCACGAAATAGCAAAAGTAGAGCTCGATTGACTCAAGCTAGGTTGCTCCATAATTGCAAACAAAGACATGGTTGGATAGAGCACTACAAGATTAACAAATCATCCTTACTGATCATCCTCAAAAGAGGCACGGATCACTAGGAAACAACATGAACATATGGCATATTGATATAAACAAACCAAGGACTTTGTGGAATTGCTAAGTCCCTGAAATCAGCGTTAACGAGTGCACCACTTTGCAAGCTTGTGCTAGTCACCACACATATCACAAAAATACATGGATGGCACCTCTCGATAGATGACAAAGCATATGACAAAACACATGTAGAGCTCATGGGCATATCATGCACACAATAATCATGGCAAAAATGACAAAAAGTCATTTGGAGCAGCAGATCTGGCAACTAACTCAAATAGCACTCTTCCAACAGCATTTCAGGCATCAAGATGAACTCAAATGAAAATGATGCAATGAGATGAAATGATATGCATCTCTGAGATGAACATTTTGATATGCTATACGCCCAAAACGGAGTTACAGGTGCAAAGTTACGGCATGATGAGCAAGGGCATTTGAATCTGGAAATCGGGGACTTAGAGAAATTCATCACCTCGCGGATCTAGGGTTTACTGTACACCCGACGAGATCCACTGTTCACCCGCGAAGAAAACCGAGGTCGCCGGCGAGGATCCCTACTCCGGCGAAGAAGAGACGCCGCTCTAGCGCGGGGGAAGCCGGAGCCGGCGAGAGGAAGGACGGGGCGGCAGCGGCGGCCGTCGGGCGCGGCCCCGGCGCGGATTGGCGGCGGCGCGCGGTGTTCCGGTGGGGCGGCGCGGTCGCCGGCGAGGGTGCGGCGTCCGGCGTCGGCTCCGTGCGGCGGCGCGGGGTCGCCGGGCGGCGTGAAGAAGGCGGTGGGGCGCGGTAGGCGGCGGCGCGTGGAAGCGGGCCGGATCTGGGCCCGTCGGGCCTCGGCGGCGCGCGGGTCGGCGGCGGTGACGTGGCGGCGCGGGAGTGGTTGGCGGCAGTGGCGGACACGTCCGGCGTCGTCAGGACGTGTCCAGTGGCGGCGGAGATGATTTTTTTTAGGGATTGGGGAAGAAGGACCCATGGATTTCGGAGGGGGGCTATTTATAGGCATAGAGGGAGCTAGGAGTGTCCAAATGAGGTGCGGTTTTCGGCCACGCGATCGTGATCGAACGCTCTAGATGAAGGAGAGGGTTTTGGTGGGTTTTGGGCCAAATTGGAGGGGTGTTGGTCTGCAACACACACGAGGCCTTTTCGGTCCCTCGGTTAACCGTTGGAGCATCAAACGAAGTCCAAATGGTACGAAACTTGACAGGCGGTCTACCGGTAGTAAACCAAGGCCGCTTGGCCAGTCTCGGTCCAATCCGGAAATGTTTAAACCCCACACACAAAAGAAAGGTAGAAATGACCACCGGAGGAGAACGAAGCACCGGAATGCAAAACGGACAACGGGGAAAATGCTCGGATGCATGAGACGAACACGTATGCAAATGCAATGCACATGATGACATGATATGAGATGCATGACAACAAAAACAACAACACACGGAGACAAAAACCCGAACCCGAGAAAATAAAATAACTTAACGCCGGAAACGGCAAGAGTTGGATTACATATTAGGTAAATTACATCCGGGGTGTTACAACACTCCACCACTACGAAAGGATCTCGTCCCGAGATCTAGGACTGAAAGAACGCCGGGTACTCAGAACGGAGGTGATCCTCGCGTTCCCAGGTGGCTTCATGGTCGGAATGGTGTGACCGCTTGACTTTGAGGAATTTGATTGACTTATTGCGAGTCTTGCGTTCAGTCTCTTCAAGAATAGCAACGGGGTGCTCACGATAAGAGAGATCTTCTTGGAGCTCAATGTCTTCGAAGTTGATGGTGCGGTCAGGAGTCTTGAAGCACTTGCGGAGCTGAGAGACATGGAACACGTCGTGCACATTTGCAAAGTTTGAAGGAAGCTCGAGTTGATAAGCGAGATCGCCTCTCTTGCTGATGATCTTGAAAGGTCCCACGTATCTAGGGGCAAGCTTCCCTTTGATACCGAAGCAACGAGTACCTTTCATTGGAGAGACGCGGAGGTAAACATGATCTCCGATCTCGAAAGCCAAATCATGGTGCTTACTATCATAGTAGCTCTTCTGGCGCGATTGTGCTGCTTTGAGGTTATCTCGAATGACTTTACACATTTCCTCTGCCTCTGTGATTAAGTCATTTCCAAGAAGTTGACGTTCACTGATTTCAGACCAGTTGAGAGGGGTACGACACTTCCTGCCATACAGAATTTCAAATGGGGCCTTGCCCGAACTTGCTTGAAAACTGTTGTTGTAGGAGAATTCAGCATATGGAAGACAATCCTCCCACTTCATGCCGAAGGAGATCACACAAGCCCTGAGCATATCTTCAAGAATCTGATTGACACGCTCGACTTGACCGCTAGTTTGAGGATGGAAAGCTGTGCTGAAGCAGATGTTGGTGCCCATGGCCTTCTGAAAAGAATCCCAAAACTTGGAAGTAAAGATGCTGCCACGGTCTGACGAGATCACCTGTGGAATACCTTGCAGAGAGACAATCCGAGAGGTGTACAGCTCCGCCAATTGAGCTGCAGTGATTGACTCTTTGATAGGCAGAAAGTGAGCCACTTTAGTGAGTTTGTCGATGACAAAGAATATAGCATCATTGCCACGCTTGGACTTTGGAAACCCAGTCACGAAGTCCATATCAATGTGGTCAAACTTCCATTCTGGAATGGCAAGAGGTTGGAGGAGACCAGCTGGCCTTTGGTGTTCTTCCTTCACCCTTCTGCAGACATCACACTCATTCACGAATTGAGCAATCTCGCGCTTCATTCGAGTCCACCAATAAGCCTGCTTGAGGTCCTGATACATCTCCGTGCTCCCAGGGTGGATGGAGAGTAGTGAATTGTGAGCCTCATTCATGATAACTTTGCGAAGATCACCTTTGGGCACAACAATATGATCCTCGAAGAAAAGAGTATCCTTGTCATCAAGGCGGTAGCACTTGTACTTGGGTTGACTCTTGGCAATCCCAATCTTCACCTTCTTCACCATAGCATCAAGAAGTTGAGCCTCGCGAATCTGCTCTTCCAAGGTAGGAGAGACTTGAAGGTTGGCGAGGAAACCTTGAGGAACAACTTGCAGATTAAGTTTGCGGAAAGCTTCACAAAGCTTGGGTTGATAAGGCTTGAGAATCAGACTGTTGCAGTACGCCTTCCTGCTCAATGCGTCAGCAATCACATTGGCCTTGCCTGGAGTATACTCGATACTTGGATTATACTCTTGAATCATTTCGACCCAGCAAGTCTGCCTGAGGTTGAGATTAGGCTGAGTGAAGATGTACTTGAGACTCTTGTGGTCAGTGAAGATGTCCACTTTTCTTCCCAATAAGAGATGTCTCCAAGTCAAAAGTGCATGCACAACTGCCGCCAACTCGAGGTCATGAGTGGGGTAGTTCTTCTCGTTGGGCTTCAACTGGCGAGAGGTATAAGCCACAACTTTCTTCTCTTGCATCAACACTGCACCGAGACCTTGGAGAGAGGCATCGCAGAAGACCTCGAACGGTTTGGATTCATCAGGAGGAGTCAGAACTGGAGCAGTGACCAATTTCTCTTTCAAAGTGTTGAAAGCGATGTCACATTCCGGAGACCAAATGTACTTGACGTGCTTCTGGAGAAGATTTGAGAGAGGCTTCGCGATCTTTGAAAAGTTCTCAACGAACCTTCGACAGTAGCTTGCGAGACCGAGGAAGCTACGGAGTTGCTTCACGTTCTGAGGTGGTTCTCAATTCACAATTGCAGACACCTTCTCAGGATTCACCGCAATGCCCTTGGCAGAGATGATATGCCCAAGATGAAGAACCTCATCAAGCCAAAATTCGCACTTTGAGAACTTGGCGTAGAACTGGTGTTCCCTGAGCTTATCGAGTACCAAACGCAAGTGCTTGGCATGATCTGCCTTGTTCTTCGAAAAGACCAGAATGTCATTGAGATAGACCAAAACGAAGTCATTGGTGTAGGCATTGAAGATGAAGTTCATCATGCGAGAGAAAGTCGGAGGAGTGTTGACGAGGCCAAAAGACATGACAGTGTATTCATATGAACCATAGCTTGTCCTGAAAGCCGTCTTGGGAATATCTTGCTCACGGATTCGAATCTGATGATAACCCATACAGAGATCAAGCTTGGAGAATACTTGGGCACCTTTGAGTTGTTCGAACAGCTCGTTGATGTTGGGAAGTGGGTATTTGTTCTTGATAGTCTTCTTGTTCAATGGACGGTAGTCAACACAAAGTCGGTCCGTTCCATCCTTCTTCTTCACAAAAAGAACTCCACAACCCCACGGAGAGGAACTAGGTCGGATGAGACCCATTCGCTCTTGAATATCGAGTTGCTTCTTCAGCTCCTTCAACTCTTCAGGTCCGAGCTTGTAAGGACATTTGCAAACAGGTTCCGTGCCAGGCTCAAGATCGATGACGAATTCAACTGGCCGGTGCGGAGGCATTCCTGGAAGCTCTTCTGGAAAGACGTCTTGATATTCGCAAACGACTGGAATTTGCGAGATGGCATCCAGTTCACCCTTCTCATTGAGAGAAAATAGACGGATGGTATTATCCCGAGCGGCAAAGACAATTACATCCTCAGACGAATGAGTCAATTGAATCTGCCTAGGTGCACAATCAAGCTGAGCCTTGTGCTTAGAAAGCCAATCCATCCCGAGAATAAGATCAATATCCGAGTTACCAAGGACCATTGGAGAAGCCAGAAACTTGAAATCACCCATCATGATAGAAATATCCGGAATCTCGTGGTTAGCAAGCAAACATTTACCCGGAGAGACAACTGCTAACGGTTTATGCATAACTTGGGAAGTCAACTCATGCTTAGATGCAAAAGGTTTCGAGATGAAACAATGCGATGCACTAGTGTCAAAAAGTACTTTTGCAGGAACATCATTAACAGGAAGGTTACCCATGATGACATCTGGCGAGTCCTCTGCCTGAGCTGCATTTAGCAAGTTGACCTTGGCATGCTTGGGGTTATGCTTGACCACAGCTGTACTTGCCGATCTCACAGGAGGAGGAGGAGGGAGACGCCTCTGATTGAAGCACTTGTTGGCATAGTGACCCTTCTGTTGGCACTTGTTGCACGTGACCTCTGAAAGCGGACGGTGATACGGAGCACTCGATCTTGGAGCTTGTGACGAAGTCTTGTTCTGAAAGCCAGGGTTGGGTGGGTGGGAAGATCCACTGCCACCTTTGCTCTTCTAATACGGCTGACGGAACGGAGGAGGAGGAAGCCAATACTTCTGCTGCTTGGCCACTTGAGTAGAGGAAGAAGGAGTAACATCTCTGACTCGCTTCTTGGAAGCATCACACTTCAGTTGAGCAGCCTCTTGCTTCAATGCCATGTTGTAGAACTCATCGTACCTCAAGGGCTCAAAGAGAACAAGAGCTAGCTGGATTTCTTCTCTGAGACCACCCCTGAACTGGTATATCATGCTCTTCTCGTCAGAGACGTCCTGCTTAGCAAAGCGGGCGAGCTTCTGAAACAACTTGTTGTAGTCATAGACAGACAAAGAGCCTTGCTTCAGGTTGCGGAATTCCTCATGCTTGCTTTCAACCACGCTCTGAGGAATATGGTGAGCTTTGAAGTCTTGACGGAATTCATCCCGGGTAATCACACGGCCTCCTCTGGAATCCTTGTACTGCTGTAACCATTCTGCAGCTTGATCTTTGAGTTGGAAGGAAGCGAACTTGACAAAGTCCTCAGGCCTGACGTTACTGCACTCGAAATGCTTGCATAAGTCCACGAGCCAATCGTCAACATCAGTTGCCTCAACACAATTGCTGAAGGTCTTTGGCCCGTTAGCAAGGAACTGGTTGAGTGTAGAAAAGTGATTCTGATTGTTGCCTTGGTTGCCTTGGTTCTCTTGGTTGCGCTCTTGAAGAATATGCATGATCAACTGCGTGTTTGCATTGGTTGCGGCCATCACAGCTTGCCATGCCTCCGGAGGAGGGGGAGGTGGTGGCGGATCCTGATTCTGATTCTGATTGCTGCTCTTAGCGGGAGCCATCCTGAAGAGGGTGACATCCGTTAGCACATTGACAGATAAAATGAAGCTGAATCAAGCGGGATGAAATTGCAACATATAGTCTTCACATCCGAACAAAATGAACGAATGTATTCCACTTGAAATGGTCACATATCCATAAATTGAGAAGCCACTTAGAATTTAGGTAGAGGAATAAATCAACAAGGTACGGATCAAGAACGAATACTCGGTAAGAAATCCCAATCTCAAACCAAATATCCGTGGAAGAAGAGCTAGAGCTACAAGAATTCCCACCTATGAAACTCTCGAACCTTTCCGGTTATGCAATCAGCTGTTGGGGATACAGGGGAAGCATAATATCTCACCCAAATCTAGCAAATCCTACATCCAGCTGTATCCATTCTTCAACACATAACCGAGAAAAACTTCGGAAATCGTCTACCTCAACCTTCGAAAAGCATCTGTTATACAAGTTATGGCAATACTCCCGAACTCCCGCCCCAGTACTGGGTGGCGTCGAGGTTATCTCACCAACAACTGCATAAAAGAGATTTTCGATGTCGGCATACTAAACTTAGGTATTCCAAAATTGCAATGATAAATTTGTGACGACAACACCTCGGAGCTCAACTCCCCGAGACACTGCCACAACCCCTAAATGACAGGAGGCACCAAGAACAATGTTCTCGTCACAAATCCATCGGAACGATTCCAAGATACCCGCATGATCCTAAAAAAAATTTAGTGAAATTTGAGAAGAGAATACACAAAACTCTACGTCAGGAAACCTCACCAGAGCGATGAAGGGACTGGGGAGTAAAAAGAATTCCTAAACTCTCCGATATATAATTCCTAAATGACTCAAAACATTTTTTCTAAACTCAACGGCGGCTGCTAAAAACGATCAATCAGTGGGGGCTCCTAAGGTCGGGGAAGGCTCTAATTACCAACTTGTAACGCCCTCGATGCAGCTATATCTCCTACGTGTCGAAGCACGACTTAGAGGCATAACCGCATTGAAAGCAATGTCGCAAGTAAGGTAATCTTCACAACATCCCATGTAATACATAATAAGGGGAAAGGTAAAATAGTTGGCTTACACTCGCCACGTCAAACAAAGTAAATAAATAGCATTACATCATCCAATCACTCATGGTCCGACTATGGTGCCAAAATAAAAGACCAACCCAACATGCGACACGGTCCCGATCGCCCCAACTGGGCACCACTACTGATCATCAGGGAAAGACACATAGTAACGGCGTGAGTCCTCGTCGAACTCCCACTTGAGCTCAAGCGCGTCATCTGGAACGGAGTCATCAGGCCCTGCATCTGGTTTGGAAGTAATCTGTGAGCCACAGGGACTCAGCAATCTCGCACCCTCGCGATCAAGACTATTTAAGCTTATAGGTAAGGCAAGGTAAATATGTGGAGCTGCAGCAAGTGACTAGCATATATGGTGGCTAACCTGTTCGCAAAAGAGAGCGAGAAGAGAAGGCAATGCACGAATGAATACTAGAGTACAACCTGCGCAAACATTACTCCAACATCGTGTTCAATTCCCGGACTCCGCCGAGAAGAGACCATCACGGTAACTCACACAGTTGATTCATTTTAATTAAGTTAAGGTTCAAGTTATCTACAACCGGACATTAACAAATTCCCATCTGCCCATAACCACGGGCACGGCTTTCGAAAGTTCAAATCCCTGCAGGGGGTCCCAACTTAGCCCATGACAAGCTCTCACGGTCAACGAAGGATATTCCTTCTAGCGGGAAGACCCGATCAGACTCGGAATCCCGGTTACAAGACATTTCGACAAGTTAAAACAAATCCAGCAACACCGCCCAAATGTGCCGACAAATCCCGATAGGAGCTGCACATATCTCGTTCTCAGGGCACACTCAGATTGTCCAAACTTCTGGTAGGCCAGCTCAGAGTTGCCCCTGGTGGCCACCGGCGGCTGACGAGGTGGACCAACACTCAGAGGAGCACTGGCCCGGGGGGTTTAAATAAGATGACCCTTGGGCTCCGGAAACCCAAGGGAAAAAGAGGCTAGGTGGCAAATGGTAAAACCAAGGTTGGGCCTTGCTGGAAAAGCTTTATTCAAGGCGAACTGTCAAGGGGTTCCCATTATCACCCAACCGCGTAAGGAACGCAAAAATCCGGGAATATAACACCGATATGACGGAAACTAGGGCGGCAAGAGTGGAACAAAACACTAGGCGAGGGGCCGAGCCTTCCACCCTTTACCAAGTATATAGATGCATTAAGATAACAAGATAATATAGTGATATCCCAACAAGAAAATAATGTTCCAACAAGGAATGGTCTCCAATCTTCACCTGCAACTAGCAACGCTATAAGAGGGGTTGAGCAAAGCAGTAACATAGCCAATCAACGGTTTGCTAGGACATGGTGGGTTAGAGGTTTGGCATGGAAATTTGGGAGGCATGATAAGCAAGTGGTAGGCATCGTAGCATAGGCATAGCAAAAGAGCGAGCATCTAGCAAAGCAAAGATAGAAGTGATTTCGAGGGTATGATCATCTTGCCTGCAAAGTTGTCAGAGTTAACTGGATCCTCGAAAGCAAACTCAACGGGCTCCTCGATAGTGAACTCGTCTCCCGGCTCTACCCAAACAAGACAAACAAGCAAGAGGAACACAATCAACCACGTGCAAGGCTCAAACAATATGATGCAAACATGGTATGCTATGCGTGATGCGATATGTGATGCATATGCAAGATTTGACAAGGAATGAATGAACCTGGCCTCAACATGGAAATCCAAGTGTGCCACTGGAAAGGTGAGGTGATTTTGGTTCAAATCGATATAAAGAACACGGGATTCGGAGACACGGTTTGGAAATGGCAAGCGATTCAAATATGACAACGGTCTGCGATATACCGCAAGTAGCCATCTAAATGCAACAAGACAAACATGCTACATCACTCAAACATGGCAACAAAATATATGGAAGGGATCCATTCATGATGCTTAACAAAAGATGAACACTGAGCTACGGCCAATTCATCCATTAACAGGTTCAAACAAGCATGGCAAAAGTGCAATTGGTAAACAGATTTCAGACTTGGTGAAATTAACACTTGTCTGGAATCTCAGATCAGGTAGCACACTTTGGAGCAAGAAAACTATATGCTACAGGAACTTAACATGGCAAATAAAGGCATGGCATGGAGCTACTCAAAGAGATTAACAAAAGTCCCTGAGTGACCTTGAGCCAAAAGGGATCAGAAAATACAATTGCAAGCATGTGAACATGGCAAAAACTTAAACAGATCACAGACTTAGTGAAAAACTGGAACATGCAAATCAGATATCAAGTAGGCATGTTTACGAGCTCGACGCACTCACTACAGAGCAAGTCATGACAATCTAAGCATACACCCATCAAGAATACACATTATACAAGCTAGAAATGGCAAGAACAAAACCATAGCATGCACGGACCAACTACAACATCCTCGGCAAAATCGCTAACAAGTAGACAATCTTCTCAGATTCACGAAATAGCAAAAGTAGAGCTCGATTGACTCAAGCTAGGTTGCTCCATAATTGCAAACAAAGACATGGTTGGATAGAGCACTACAAGATTAACAAATCATCCTTACTGATCATCCTCAAAAGAGGCACGGATCACTAGGAAACAACATGAACATATGGCATATTGATATAAACAAACCAAGGACTTTGTGGAATTGCTAAGTCCCTGAAATCAGCGTTAACGAGTGCACCACTTTGCAAGCTTGTGCTAGTCACCACACATATCACAAAAATACATGGATGGCACCTCTCGATAGATGACAAAGCATATGACAAAACACATGTAGAGCTCATGGGCATATCATGCACACAATAATCATGGCAAAAATGACAAAAAGTCATTTGGAGCAGCAGATCTGGCAACTAACTCAAATAGCACTCTTCCAACAGCATTTCAGGCATCAAGATGAACTCAAATGAAAATGATGCAATGAGATGAAATGATATGATCTCTGAGATGAACATTTTGATATGCTATACGCCCAAAACGGAGTTACAGGTGCAAAGTTACGGCATGATGAGCAAGGGCATTTGAATCTGGAAATCGGGGACTTAGAGAAATTCATCACCTCGCGGATCTAGGG
Organism: Triticum urartu; assembly: GCF_003073215.2. Classification (NCBI taxonomy): domain Eukaryota; kingdom Viridiplantae; phylum Streptophyta; class Magnoliopsida; order Poales; family Poaceae; genus Triticum; species Triticum urartu. The sequence continues at coordinate 520,653,887 of NC_053027.1, read as the reverse complement.
TTTACTGTACACCCGACGAGATCCACTGTTCACCCGCGAAGAAATCGAGGTCGCCGGCGAGGATCCCTACTCCGGCGAAGAAGAGACGCCGCTCTGGCGCGGGGGAAGCCGGAGCCGGCGAGAGGAAGGACGGGGCGGCAGCGGCGGCCGTCGGGCGCGGCCCCGGCGCGGATTGGCGGCGGCGGGCGGTGTTCCGGTGGGGCGGCGCGGTCACCGGCGAGGGTGCGGCGGCCGGCGTCGGCTCCGTGCGGCGGCGCGGGGTCGCCGGGCGGCGTGAAGAAGGCGGCGGGGCGCGGTAGGCGGCGGCGCGTGGAAGCGGGCCGGATCTGGGCCCGTCGGGCCTCGGCGGCGCGCGGGTCGGCGGCGGTGACGTGGCGGCGCGGGAGTGGTTGGCGGCAGTGGCGGACACGTCCGGCGTCGTCAGGACGTGTCCAGTGGCGGCGGAGATGATTTTTTTTAGGGATTGGGGAAGAAGGACCCATGGATTTCGGAGGGGGGCTATTTATAGGCATAGAGGGAGCTAGGAGTGTCCAAATGAGGTGCGGTTTTCGGCCACGCGATCGTGATCGAACGCTCTAGATGAAGGAGAGGGTTTTGGTGGGTTTTGGGCCAAATTGGAGGGGTGTTGGTCTGCAACACACACGAGGCCTTTTCGGTCCCTCGGTTAACCGTTGGAGCATCAAACGAAGTCCAAATGGTACGAAACTTGACAGGCGGTCTACCGGTAGTAAACCAAGGCCGCTTGGCCAGTCTCGGTCCAATCTGGAAATGTTTAAACCCCACACACAAAAGAAAGGTAGAAATGACCACCGGAGGAGAACGAAGCACCGGAATGCAAAACGGACAACGGGGAAAATGCTCGGATGCATGAGACGAACACGTATGCAAATGCAATGCACATGATGACATGATATGAGATGCATGACAACAAAAACAACAACACACGGAGAAAAAAACCCGAACCCGAGAAAATAAAATAACTTAACGCCGGAAACGGCAAGAGTTGGATTACATATTAGGTAAATTACATCCGGGGTGTTACATTAATGTACTATAATTAACTTATTCTGTATTTATATTGGTGTAAACCTACTGTATTCCAACTTCTCTATGGTTCACACCCCCCCTATTCTACCCATAGATTCATCAAAATAAGTAAACAAGACACGAAAAACAGAATCTGTCAAAACAGAACAGTGTGTAGCAATCTGGAGGTTTCGAATACTTCTATCACTCCAAAAATTCTGAAAAAATAGGACAGCCTAAATAATTTGTATATTGATCTACTGCAGTTGGAATTGTTATTTTATCTCTCTCTGGTAAAAATTAAAATTATTTTCGTGAGCGCATACTTTCTGTTTTTATCAGCAAGATCAAACAACAATCACCCAAGAAGATCCTAAAGGATTTACTTGGCACAAACTATAATTAAAACATAAAAAACACAATCATAACAGAGGATAGATAAATTATTTATTACTAAACAAGAACAAAAATAAAAATTGGGTTGCCTCCCAACAAGTGCTATCGTTTAACGCCCCTAGCTAGGCAAAGAGATTTCAATGATGCTCACATGAAAGACAAGAATTGAAGCACAAAGAGAGCATCATAAAACACGTGACAAACACATCTAAGTCTAACATACTTCCTATGCATAGGCATCTTATAGGCAAAAAAATTACCAAGCCAAGCAAAAACTAGCATATGCAAGGAAGCGGAAAGAAACAAAAGCAATCTCAACATAACGAGAGGTAATTTAGTAACATGAAAATTTCTACAACCATATTTTCCTCTCTCATAATAATTACATGTAGGATCATAAGCAAATTCAACAATATAGCTATCACAAAACATATTCTTAACACGATCCACATGTATGCAAAGTTGACACTGTTCCAAAATAGTGGGATTAACATTAACTAAAGTCATGACCTCTCCGGACCCACTTTTATCAAAAACTTCATAAGATTGAACATTCTCCAAATATGCGGGATCTGAAGTTGAAACTCTTCCAAACCCACTTTCAATATTATTGCAAACATTATTATCAATTTCATATTCATCATGGGGCTTAAATAAATTTTCAAGATCATAAGAAGAATCACCCCAATCATGATCATTACAACAAATAGTAGTCATAGCAAAACTAGCATCCCCAAGCTTGAGGTTTTGCATATCATTAACACAATTTATATTAATAGAATTTATAATAACATCATTGCAATCATGCTTTTCATTGAAGGAGCTATCGTGAATCACTTTATAATTTTCTTCTTTCAACACTTCATCACAATTTTCAGATTCACAAATTTCAAGCAAAACCTCATAAAGATAATCTAGCGCACTCAACTCACTAGCAATTGGTTCATCATAATTGGATCTTTTAAAAAGATTAGCAAGAGGATGAGGATCCATATCAATAAATTTTTAGCAAGCGAGGATGCAAGCAAATAGAAGGCACATGGTAATACGAGCAAACAGAAGGACGAACGGAACAAGGGCGAAGAAAAGGAAAAGGTGAAGTGGGGGAGAGGAAAACGAGAGGCAAATGACAAATAATGTAATGCGAGGGAGAAGAGTTTATGATGGGTACTTGGTATGTCTTGACTTGACCGTAGATCTCCCTGGCAACGGCGCCAGAAATCCATCTTGCTACCTCTTGAGCATGTGCTGGTTTTCCCTTGAAGAGGAAAGGGTGATGCAGCAAAGTAGTGTAAGTATTTCCCTTAGTTTTTGAGAACCAATGTATCAATCTAGTAGGATATAACATGCAAGTCACCTAGTACCTGCACAAACAATCAAGAACCTTGCAACCAACGCGATAAAGGGGTTGTAAATCCCTTCACGGTCACTCGCAAAAGTGAGATATGATAAAGATGGTAAGATAAATATTTTTGGTATTTTTGTTGTATAGATTGGAAAATAAAGATTGCAAAATAGTAAACGAGATGCGATGTAAATAAAAAGAGATGCAATATAATAAGAAAGAGATCTGGGGGCCATAGGTTTCACTAGTGGCTTCTCTCATGATAGCATGTATTACGGTGGGTGAACAAATTACTACCGAGCAATTGATAGAAGAGCGCATAGTTATGAGAATATCTAGGCAATGATCATGAATATAGGCATCACGTCCGTGTTAAGTAGACCGAAACGATTCTGCATCTACTACTATTACTCCACACATCGACCGCTATCCAGCATGCATCTAGAGTATTAAGTTCATAAGAACAGAGTAATGCATTAAGCAAGATGACATGATGTAGAGGGATAAACTCAAGCAATATGATATAAACCCCATATTTTTATCCTCGATGGCAACAATACAATATGTGCCTTGCTGCCCCTACTGTCACTGGGAAAGGACACCGCAAGATTGAACCCAAAGCTAAGCACTTCTCCCATTGCAAGAAAGATCAATCTAGTAGGCCAAATTAAACCGATAATTCGAAGACACTTGCAAAGATATCAAATCATGCATATAAGAATTCAGAGAAGAACCAAATATTATTCATAGATAAACTTGATCATAAATCCACAATTCATCGGATCTCAGCAAACACACCGAAAAAAGTATTACATCGAATAGATCTCCAAGAACATTGAGGAGAACTTTGTATTGAGAACCAAAGAGAGAGAAGAAGCCATCTAGCTAATAACTATGGACCCAAAGGTCTGTGGTAAACTACTCACACATCATTGGAGAGGCTATGGTGTTGATGTAGAAGCCCTCCGTGATCGATTCCCCCTCCGGCAGATCGTCAGATAAGGCCCCGAATAGGATCTCACAGGTACAGAAGGTTGGGGCGGTGGAAAAGTGGTTTCGTGGCTCCCCCTGATGTTTTTAGGGTATAAAAGTATATATATATATAGGAGAAAGAAGTACGTCGATGGAGCTCCGTGGGGCCCATGAGGGTGGGGGTGCGCCTACCTCCTTGGGCGCGCCCTCCTGCCTCGTGGCCGCCTCACGGACTTCCACATTTCCACTCCAAGTCTCCTGGATTGCGTTTGTTCCAAGAAAGATCCTCGCGAAGGTTTTGTTCCGTTTGGATTCTGTTTGATATTCCTTTTCCGCAAAACACTAAAATAGGCAGAAAACAGAAACCGACATTGGGCCTCCGGTTAATAGGTTAGTCCCAAAAATAATATAAAAGAGCATATTAAAGCCCATTAAACATCCAAAACAGATAATATAATAGCATGGAACAATCAAAAATTATAGATACGTTGGAGACGTATCACATGCACACAAGTAACAAATACACGCAACTCGACATGTAAAAGGGGTTGACAATCCCTTTAGGGTAACGACACCAAAAATTGGCAAACGGACGTGAGAGAGTTGTAAATAATGATAGATCGAACTCCAAATAAAATAAATTGCAGCAAGGTATTTTTGTATTTTTGGTTTAACAGATCTGAAAATAAAAGCAAAGGCAAATAATATGAGAAAGAGACCCGGGGGCCGTAGGTTTCACTAGTGGCTTCTCTCGAGAAAAATAGCAAACGGTGGGTAAACAAATTACTGTTGGGCAATTGATAGAACTTCAAATAATCATGACGATATCCAGGCAATGATCATTATATAGGCATCACATCCAAGATTAGTAGACCGACTCCTGCCTGCATCTACTACTACTAATCCACACATCGACCGCTATCCAGTGATGTCTACTACGCAACCTTCTTCTTGTAGGCGTTGTTGGGCCTCCAAGTGCAGAGGTTTGTAGGACAGTAGCAAATTTCCCTCAAGTGGATGACCTAAGGTTTATCAATCTGTGGGAGGCGTAGGTTGAAGATGGTCTCTCTCAAACAACCCTATAACCAAATAACAAAGAGTCTCTTGTGTCCCCAACACACCCAATACAATGGTAAATTGTATAGGTGCACTAGTTCAGCGAAGAGATGGTGATACAAGTGCAATATGGATGATAGATATAGGTTTTTGTAATCTGAAAATATAAAAACAGCAAGGTAGCAAGTGGTAAAAGTGAGCGTAAACGGTATTGCAATGCTAGGAAACAAGGCCTAGGGTTCACACTTTCACTAGTGCAAGTTCTCTCAATAATAATAACATAACTGGATCATATAACTATCCCTCAACATGCAACAAAGAGTCACTCCAAAGTCAATAATAGCGGAGAACAAACAAAGATATTATGGTAGGGTACGAAACCACCTCAAAGTTATCCTTTCTGATCGATCTATTCAAGAGTCTGTAGTAAAATAACATGAAGCTATTCTTTCCGTTCGATCTATCATAGAGTTCATACTAGAATAACACCTTAAGATACAAATAAACCAAAACCCTAATGTCACCTAGATACTCCAATGTCACCTCAAGTATCCGTGGGTATGATTATACGATATGCATCACACAATCTCAGATTCATCTATTCAACCAACACAAAGAACTTCAAAGAGTGCCCCGAAGTTTCTACCAGAGAGTCAAGACGAAAACGTGTGCCAACCCCTGTGCATAAGTTCATGAGGTCACGGAACTCGCAAGTTGATCACCAAAACATACATCAAGTGGATCACGTGATATCCCATTGTCACCACATATAATCACATGAAAGACATACATCAAGTGTTCTCAAATCCTTAAAGACTCAATACGATAAGATAACTTCAAATGGAAAACTCAATTCATCACAACAGAGTAGAGGGGGAGAAACATCATAAGATCCAACTATAATAGCAAAGCTCACGATACATCAAGATCGTGCCAACTCAAGAACACGAGAGAGAGAGAGAGATCAAACACATAGCTACTAGTACATACCCTCAGCCCTGAGGGTGAACTACTCCCTCCTCATCATGGAGAGCGTCGGGATGATGAAGATGGCCACTGGTGGGGGATTCCCCCTCTGGCAGGGTGCCGGAACAGGGTCCCGATGGGTTTTTGGTGGCTACAGAGGCTTGCGGCGGCGGAACTCCCGATCTATTGTGATCCCCGATGTTTTTAGGGTATATTGATATATATAGGCGAAAGAAGTCGGTCAGGGGAGCCACGAGGGCCCACGAGGGTGGGGGCGTGCCCAGGGGTAGGGCGCACCTCCCTGCCTCATGGCTTCCTCGAAGCTTCCCTGACGTCTACTCCAAATCTCCTGGATTGCTTCCATTCCAAAAATAACTCTCCTGAAAGTTTCATTCCATTTGGACTCCGTTTGATATTCCTTTTCTTCAAAACACTGAAATAGGCAAGAAAACAACAATTTGGGCTGGGCCTCCAGTTAATAGGTTAGTCCCAAAAATAATATAAAAGTGTTTAGTAAAGCCCATAAACATACAAAACAGATAATATAATAGCATGAATACTTCATAAATTATAGATACGTTGGAGACGTATCAGCATCCCCAAGCTTAATTCCTGCTCGTCCTCGAGTAGGTAAATGATAAAAGAAAGAATTTATGAAGTGTGAATGCTAGCAGGTGCACAAGTTTGATCAATGGTAATTTCAATCACCTTTTCTAGCATCATTATATATCATAACAGTAGCTCAACTCATAGGACTTCTCATGATCAAGTAACAAGCTTTTCACATGTCAAAGTATAGATCATAAACTTTCTTGAAAACTAACAAACCGTGTTATTAGTCATCAAACAATTACAATTCATCTTATTTTCAGGAAGGGTCTATGTCAGAGCTTTGATTCAGCAAACTTCACATACTGAACTATCATTTAGCCTTTCACAATTGCTAACACTCACATGATATTTATGGGTTCAAAGTTTTAATCAGACACAGAGAAATATAGGGGCTTATAGATTCGCCTCCCAACCTTTTACCTCAAGGGTAATGTCAACAATAATAGTTCATGATGCCTTACATCCAATTGGATATATAAATCAGGATCTTTTCCAACACAATGTGCTTTCCAAATGATAAAATGTAAAAAAGGAAAGGTGAAGATGACCATGACTCTTGCATAAGGTATAAGACGAGAATAAAAGATAGGCCCTTCGCAGAGGGAAGCAGAGGTTGTCATGCGCTTTTATAGTTGGATGCACAAAATCCTAATGTGAAAGAATGTCAATTTATATTGCCACTTGTGATAGGGACCTTTATTATGCAGTCTGTCGCTTTTATTACTTCCACATCACAAGATCCTATAAAGCTTATTTTCTCCACACTAATAGATCATACATATTAAGAGAGCATTTTTTATTGCATGCACCGATGACAACTTATTTGAAGGATCTTACTCAATACATAGGTAGGTATGGTGGACTCTCATGGCAATACTGGTTTAAGGGATGTTTGGAAGCACAAGTAGTATCTCTACTTGGTTCAAAGAATTTGGCTAGCATGAGGGGGAAAGGCAAGCTCAACATGTTGGATGATCCATGACAATATACTTTATTTCAGATATAAGAAAACATAACCCATTATGTTGTCTTGCTTGTCCAACGTCAACCTTTTAACATGTCATATTTTAATGAGTGCTCACAATTACAAAAGATGTCCAAGATAGTATATTTACATGTGAAATCTCTCTTCCTTCAATATTGTTTCATGAATTGTTCAAGTGACCAATACAATGTTTTCTAACCTTCAATAAATTTACCACCTCTACTTCTTATATGTGAATTCATTACTCCCCATGGGATAAGCATATGAAACATATATAATTTCAGATTTATTATATTCAATTCATTCAACCATTTACTCATAGGATATATGTGAAGCACGTGAATGAATAACAAACTACTCCGAAAGATATAAGTGAAGATCAATGAGTAGTTAAATAACTATTTAGCTATGTGAAGACTCTCCCATTTAATAATTTAAGATCTTGATAATTTATTCAAACTGCAAGCAGAACAAAATAAAATTACATCTAAGAATAGCAAACATCATGTGAAGAAGCAAAAACTTAGGATCAACCGATACTAACCGATAGTTGTTGAAGAAGAAAGGTGGGATGCCAACCGGGGCATCCCCAAGCTTAGACGCTTGAGACTTCTTGAAATATTATCTTGGGATGACTTGGGCATCCCCAAGCTTAGACGCTTGAGACTTCTTGAAATATTATCTTGGGATGACTTGGGCATCCCCAAGTGTCGGTGTCAAAACTGGCGGATCTCGGGTAGGGGGTCCCAAACTGTGCGTCAAGGCCGGATGGTAACAGAAGACAGGGGACACGATGTTTTTTACCCAGGTTCGGGCCCTCTCGATGGAGGTAATACCCTACTCCTGCTTGATTAATATTGATGATATGGGTAGTACAGGAGTAGATCTACCACGAGATCAAGGAGGCTAAACCCTAGAAGCTAGCCTATGGTATGATTGTTGTGTATGGAGTTGATTCCCTACGGACTACAACCCTCCGGTTTATATAGACACCGGATAGGGTTAGGGTTACATAGAGTCGGTTACAATGGTAGGAGATCTTGAATATCCGCATCGCCAAGCTTGCCTTCCACGCCAAGGAAAGTCCCATCCGGACACGGGACGAAGTCTTCAATCTTGTATCTTCATAGTCCAGGAGTCCGGGTGAAGGTATAGTCCGGCTACCCGAACACCCCCTAATCCAGGACTCCCTCAGTAGCCCCTGAACCAGGCTTCAATGACGATGAGTCCGGCGCGCAGATTGTTCGGCATTGCAAGGCGGGTTCCTCTCCAAATCTTGTGTACCTGTAGGAATAATGTCCGATTTTTGTAATGTAGTGCTCCTCGGCTTCCACGCCCAATAATGGCCGTCTTCCACGTGTTCAAATGAATGCGAAAAGCCGGGGTGTTTTTACATCCACACCCCTAGCCGTATAAACGAGCCGCCTATTTAACGGGATGGGGATTTAGGTCAAAACCACATCTTCTCCTTTCCGCGAGTTATCATCAGAGCGCTTCCAGCAAAGGTCCATTCCAACATGACCAGCCGTCGCAGCTCCTCCCCTCGCCCCTCCGGTCCCAAACCCGGGGACTAGGAGAGTTGCACCATCCCGCATAGCGAGTTAGCGTCACTTCAGGCCAAGGGATTTCTCCCTCAGGCATACATGGTCCCGGTCCGAGCCGGTCCCGCCACCTATAATGGCGGAAAACAAGCGGAGAGCACCCCCAATCCTTCTAAAGGAGAGCGGGTGTGCCTCGTCCCCTATCTAATAAGGGGACTGGGATTTCCAATTCACCCATTTCTCCGCGGGCTTCTGGAGTTCTACGGCCTCCAGCTGCACAACCTCACGCCTGCCTCCGTATTGCATATTGTGGGTTTCGTCGCCCTTTGTGAGCTATTTTTAGGCGTTGAGGCTCATTTCGCGCTGTGGAAGAGGTTATTCTTCCTGGTGCCCCGTTCTAAAGAGGGGTCTATATACCAAGTGGGCGGAGCCGAAGTATGGCGCATCGCCGGGACCGGATACCTATCCGGAACCCCGAAGAAGGCGTCCGAGGACTGGCCTTCGGAATGGTTTTATATAGATGATGTCCCGCTACCGGACCCTATCCGGGTCGGTCTCCCTGAGTTCAACGGTGCTCCATTGAAGAAACGCTTGAGCTGGCGTCCGCGGAGCTCTCAGAGAGAAAGCGACAGAGATGTCCTTTACCTGATGGGCCGGATAAGACTGTTGGCTCATTCCGGACTAACCATGATTGGAGTCATGGCCGCATGCATTATGCGGGGGGTGCAGCCACTTCAATATAGAGGCCACCCCATGTGGGATTTCAACGGGGAGGATGACGCCACCCGTTACGGTCGTAAGGGGCCGGCTTCAGCTACCACCCTAGTAAAGATCTTATCCTCTTTGTACAAGGGAGAAAAGGAGGAATTCCTCTGCGTCAACCCGCAGGCCGGATTTACTATGTACGATCCTCCAAGTTGGGTAAGTGAACAACTGCGCTTGCCCGTTTGTTTTGTACTCCCACAGTTAGATATGTAGTCTAACGACTTGAATGCAGGAACTGTGATAGGTGGTAAAGGATATAAACAGTCGCCCTCCACAACCCGTGGACCCAGAATAGTCCCTCGATCCGGACTCCGAAGAGGATCCGGACATATCGGTGGAGCTTATCGACGGGGTGTTCTATCAGCTAAGCAAGGACAATACCTTGGTAGCCATCACGGCTGATTACCCAGGGTTAATCATGGCCTCCCAGGTGACAGAAACCAGAGTCTCATTCCCTTGAGAGAGATTCCACTCTCACGTATTCCGGTGTTTCTGACGACAACCGTGTTTTGCAGGGGAGATTTCCGAGGCAGGAGGCCGAACCTGCGGCGGCTAGCCAACGAGGGGCCGCAGGGCCCTGGGGGGCAAAAAGGAATGTAGTCCGGACTGAGATGCCGGCGCAAAGGTATAGCGCACCCTCTGCTTCCCTGGTGTTATTCTCTCCGGGCATGTTAACGTTCGTGCTATCTTCAGAACGAAGAGACCTCGCCGGACTATATCCGGAGAGGTTGCCAATCGCGCCTCCACCAGCCAGGCTCCAATGTCTGGCCAGGAAGCGGAGGCGAGCACAAGGCGCGCACCGGATGCTCCTCCGACAGAGGATGCGGACAGGCTGTCTGCCACAAATTCTGAAGTGGAGAGTGCCATGAACCACAGGCGTCGCCGGACAGTTCTACGCGACGCTTGTTTCTCCCAAGAGGCTTTAGATGCCTTTAATTCGGGAGATGCGTACCTCCGTGCCGCTCAAAATGGTTTAGCCAGAGCCATGGAGCAGTATGTAAAAGACATACGGGTAAGAAAATTTTGGTCAATATATATATATATACCCGTAGCCCCCGAGACTTGAAACAGTTAGAGCAACTGATTTAAGGATCATTTAATATTCAGGTTCTTACAGAGAAGAATATTGTACTATCCCAGGAGCTGGAAAAGTGCAAGGCCCAACTAGAGGCCGCACTAGCCGCAGCAGGGGAGTCCAAAGAGACCCCCTCAGGTAAGATACACTTCGAAAGATTAGTATTGTGCGGTGTGGGTGCAAATCTGACAAATCATGTTGCAGATGGCGCCGGACTCGATCTGGAAAAGCAACAACTCTTACGCCGGCTAAAGGCCGGTGAGAGTACGTTGACAAAGGTGAGGCGAGGGAAGAATGATCTTCAGGATGCCAACACCAGGCTGGACGTCGAACTTAAAGATGTTCGTGGCCAGCTGTCGGACTCCACGAAGGAGAATCAGCGGCTTCGACGCGGCATACTTAGTAAGTGCTTGAACGAACTTTGAAAAAAGAGTTCGGCGAGGAAGTCGACTAACAGAGTAATGTCTGTAGGTATGCTCATAGGTCGTCCTGCAGAGGAGATGCCCGGTTCTACGGGTGACCTTCTTCCCGAACTCATGCAACTGCACGAGCGAATTCGGCAGGCGATGCGAGGTGTTGCCCAAGCCTTATGGCCTGCCCACTCCATGCTCGAGGGCCTTGGAGAGCTTACGGAGAAGCTGAAGGGAGCTCGGCGGCGCTTCCGGTTGTGGAAGATATTGGCCTGCCGACAAGGCGCAAGGGAAGCCTGGGCCATGGTGAAAACCCGTTTTACGAAGTCTGACCCAAACCACATGGCCGAGGTCGGGCCAGTGGGGCCTGACGGGAAGGAGATCCCTGTGAGCTTAGTATACGACCAAGTAGAGTTGGCCGTGAAGTATTCCCAGCAGGACTGTAAATTAGACAGCCTGTTAGATGGTATAGAAGAGGAATACAATCAGTTAGAATGACTATGTAATTTTGAATTGACATGTGTAATGCCTTCTAGCCGGATTGTATATCATTTGTCGTTGCCGACCTTTTCGCTTCAACCTCGGGACCTGACGGTCCGGAGTGTGTCCGAATACCATAGCGGTTATATAAGAACCGTGGTATGCGTGGAGACCAGGCGTAGGGGTCATTAGTGCTTTATCAGACAAGTGCCCAACTAGTTATGTTATATTAGATGGTTAGTAAGAAACATCTTCCAGAGAATAGTTCCGTTAGGGGTTCCTTTCGCTGGGAGGCATGCCCTAAAGTGCATGTCCGGACTGCGTAAAAAGACGCAGAAAAAAGCATCTGGGGGCGCATAGAATGAGTAAAAAGATCATCTTTTATCTCACCGACCGAATATTCCCTTAAGAACGCTAGCTTTCGGCTTCACCCAGTCTGAGGTACACATCTGGCTGACCCGGCAGTAACAATCGCAGAGGTGCTCCCTTTACCGCCTAGCCGAACAATCGGGAACGTAGGGGTAAGCACAGGAGCCAGGCAACCCAGCTTGGCCAAAACTTAAGTCATATCGATGCATATAATGGTGAAAAAAAGGGTACATGCGGAAGTTTGACGCATGTGTTGGGCATGAAGCCCGTATAAATAAGCTTCTGTTAAAGAAGCCCCTAGGTTTAATGAGCGCGAGTGGCGCGTCACTAGATGAGCCTTTAAGGGCTATAAAAGAAAAGAGGGGAAGGAGAGAAATGTAAGACAGAAAAATGCAAAAAATGGACATAGGAAGGAGACGAACACAGAGTCCGGCGCTAGGCATAGAATCTTCAGAGACGGGTGGCGTTCCACGGGTTCGGCTCGAGTCGGTTATCCGACGCATCTCGCAGGCGGTACGCCCCGCCAGTCAGGACTTGGTCGATTATGAATGGACCTTCCCACTTGGGCTTGAGTTTGTCCTTTTTCTTATCCGGCAGGCGTAGAACTAGTTCGCCAACATTATAATTTTTGGCCCGTACTTCTCTGCTTTGATATCTTCGGGCCTGCTGTTGATAAAATGCGGAACGGGCTTTTGCCACGTCACGCTCCTCCTCCAGGGCGTCCAAGTTGTCCTGCCGATCGAGCTCGGCTTCTCTTTCTTCATACATGCGCACTCTAGGTGAGTCATGAATTATGTCGCAGGGCAGAACTGCCTCTGCGCCGTACACCATAAAAAATGGTGTGTATCCGGTGGTGCGATTTGGCATGGTCCGCAGCCCCCATAGCACGGAGTCGAGCTCCTCTACCCAGTGCGTGTTAGATTCCTTGAGGGACCGCACCAGTCTGGGTTTAATGCTGCTCATGATAAGACCATTTGCACGTTCGACCTGGCCGTTGGTTTGTGGGTGATAGACGGAAGCATAATCGAGCTTGATGCCCATGTTTTTGCACCAGAGTTTTACCTCGTCGGCGGTAAAGTTTGTACTGTTATCGGTTATGATGCTGTGGGGGACGCCATAACGGTGTACAACCCCGGATATGAAGTCTATCACAGGTCCGGATTCGGCCGTTTTAACAGGCTTGGCTTCTATCCATTTGGTGAATTTATCCACCATGACCGGTAAGTATTTTTTCCTATCGGTCCCACCTTTAAGGGGTCCGACCATGTCAAGCCCCTAGACCGCAAAAGGCCAGGTGATGGGTATAGTTTGGAGTGCTGTGGGTGGCATATGGCTTTGGTTGGCAAAAAGTTGGCAACCAGCGCATCGTTGGACTAGGTCCTGAGCGTCTGCCCGGGCCGCCGGCCAATAAAAGCCTGTACGGAAAGCCTTGCTAACAAGGGACCGAGCAGCGGCGTGGTGACCACCGAGTCCGGCATGAATTTCAGCCAGAAGGTTCCGCCCTTCCTCTTCGGAGATGCACCTTTGAAGGACTCCGGTAGCGCTTTTCTTATAAAGCTCTCCCTCATGGACTCTACAGGCTTTAGATTGCCGCACTATGCAGCGGGCCTCGTTTTGGTCCTCCGGGAGTTCCTGCCTAGTAAGGTAGGCTAGGAATGGTTCTGTCCACGGGGCGATGACCGCCATTATTACGTGGGCTAAAGGTGTAATTTCATTGGCAGAGCCTCCAACTGTGTCAGATTGTTCGGCGTCGAGTGGTGCGGCTGGGTCCGGGCTGTTATTTGCGGGTTCCCCCTCCCATGCTACGAATGGCTTGAACAATCTTTCCAAAAAGGTGTTGGGGGGGACTGCATCGCGTCTTGCTCCGATGCGTGCCAGGACGTCCGCTGCTTGATTGTTTTCTCGGGCTATATGGTGAAACTCCAGCCCTTCGAACCGAGCTGACATTTTTAGGACAGCGTTGCGGTAAGCTGCCATTTTTGGGTCCTTGGCGTTGAAGTCTCCATTTATTTGGGATATCGCGAGGTTTGAATCCCCGCGTACCTCTAGGCGCTGGATACCCATGGATACTGCTATCCGGAGGCCATGTAGGAGGGCCTCATATTCGGCTGCATTGTTGGAATCCATGTACATGATTTGGAGCACATATTGGACTGTGTATCCTGTGGGGGACGTCAGGACGACGCCAGCCCCCAGTCCGGCCAACATTTTGGAGTCGTCTAAATGCATAATCCAGTTTGAATATGTGCCGTACTCTTTAGGGAGCTCGGCCTCCGTCCATTCTGCGACGAAGTCGACCAAAACTTGCGATTTAATAGCTCGCCGTGGCTTATAGGTTATATCAAACGGGAGAAGCTCGATGGCCCATTTTGCAATCCGGCCTGTTGCATCGCGGTTGTTGATAATATCGTTGAGTGGTACTTCCGAGGCTACTGTTATGGAACACTCTTGAAAGTAGTGTCATAGCTTTCGGGATGCCATGAATACCGCGTATGCAATCTTTTGATAATGCGGGTACCGTGATTTGCATGGAGTGAGGACGGTGGATACGTAGTAGACCGGCCTTTGAAGGGGGAATTTGTGTCCATCCGTTTCCCGCTCGACAATGAGTACTGCGCTGACAACTTGATGTGTTGCTGCAATGTACAATAACATTGGTTCACCGGTGTTCGGCGCGGCCAGGACTGGGTTTGTTGCCAATATGGCTTTTATTTCATCAAGTCTGGCCGTGGCGGCCTCCGTCCACTCGAAGTGTTCGGTGCGCCGAAGGAGGCGATAGAGGGGTAGTGCCTTTTCTCCCAAGCGGGAGATGAAGCGGCTTAAAGCCGCCACGCATCTGGTTAATTTTTGTATTTGTTTGAGGTCCTTTGGGATATACAATTGTGACAAAGCTCAGATCTTGGCTGGATTTGCTTCAATTCCTCTACCGGATACAATGAAGCCCAAGAGCTTTCCGGCTGGAACGCCGACGACGCATTTTTCCGGGTTGAGCTTGATGTCATATTTTCGGAGGTTATCGAATGTAAGCCTCAAGTCGTCTACTAGAGATTCGACATGTCTTGATTTGACGACCACATCGTCCACGTACGCCTCCACTGTTTTGCCGATCTGATTTGCCAGACATGTCTGGATCATGCGCTGATATGTTGCGCCGGCATTTTTTAGCCCGAAGGGCATTGTGTTGAAGCAGAATGGGCCGTATGGTGTGATGAATGCTGTTGCAGCTTGGTCTGATTCTGCCATCTTGATTTCATGGTAACCGGAGTATGCGTCGAGGAAACACAACAAATCGTGTCCTGCGGTTGCATCGATAATTTGGTCGATGCGGGGGAGGGGGAAGGGATCCTTTGGGCAAGCCTTGTTAAGGTCTTTAAAGTCGACACACAGGCGCCAGGATTTGTCCTTCTTTGGTACCATCACCAGGTTTGCTAGCCAGTCCGGATGTTTTATGTCTCTGATGAATCCGGCCTCCAATAGCTTGGCTAGCTCCTCTCCCATAGCCTGTCTCTTGGGTTCGGAAAAACGCCGAAGGGCTTGTTTGACAGGTTTAAATCCTTTTAGGATATTTAAGATGTGTTCAGCCAGCCTGCGTGGGATCCCTGGCATGTCTGAAGGGTGCCAGGCAAAGATGTCCCAGTTCTCTCGTAGGAACTCTCATAGTGCGGCGTCTGCATCAGGGTTCAGTCGTGCCCCGATTGAAGCTGTTTTATTGGGGTCCGTTGGATGGACCTGGAATTTGACTATTTCATCGGCTGGCTTGAAGGATGTGGATTTGGATCTCTTATCGAGTATCACATCATCCCTGTTAACCGTGGAGCGCACAGCAGTCAGTTCCTCGGCCACTAAGGCTTCGGATAGCGCCTCAAGGGCTAATGCGGCCGTCTTGTTTTCGGCGCGGAGTGCTATGTCCGGATCACTAGCTAGAGTGATAATTCCATTCGGCCCGGGCATCTTAAGCTTCATGTACCCGTAATGGGGTATTGCTTGGAAGATTGTGAATGCTTCTCGCCCTAGTAAAGCGTTATATCCGCTCTTAAACGGGGCCACCTGAAACGTGACTTCTTCGGACTTGTAATTATCCGGTGTGCCAAACACCACATCTAGTGTGATTTTTCCTGTGCAGCGCGCTTCCCAACTAGGGATTATTCCTCTAAAGGTTGTGCTGCTTCGCTCGATGCGGTTCCAGTCTATTTCCATATTTTGAAGGGTTTCCTCATAAATGAGGTTCAGTCCGCTGCCTCCATCCATGAGCACCTTGGTAAGGCGAAAGCCTTCCACTATGGGACTGAGGACCAATGCAGCTGGCGCTCGGGCTGTTCAGAATCTAGGTTCATCACTTGCGTTGAAGGTAATAGCAGTGTCGCTCCATGGATTTATTGTTGCAACTTGATAGACTTCGGCGAGGCTGCGGAGTGTTCTTTTTCGCATATTGTTTGATGCGAAAGTCTCGAAGACTGTGAGAAGGTACTGGTGTCCTCGGGCTGGCTTTCTGCGGCCTCCAGAATTAAGAGGTCCTCGCCAATTTTGGCCACCTGCCGGAGTATCCAACATGCTCTAAGGCTGTGAGTTGGTGTGGCGTCCTCTGTACTGTGAATTCTACAGGGTCCATGAAGCCACCTTTCCAGTACGGTTCCATGCCCTGTAGAGGGTTTTGGTTTTTTGGTGTTTATCCAGGGTGTCCTATGATGATGCACCCTCTTAGTTCGGACGGGATTACTATTCAAGGCCGGATTATCCCAAAACTTTATTTCGGTTTTCCAGGCGCTTTCCATCGCACAGTATTTTTGTACTATGGACGCCAAGTCAGTGAAGCGTGTAATATCACGACGACTTACGGCGTTAAGGATTCCCTCGTCCGTGCAATTACTGCAGAAAATTGAGATTGCGTCTCCCTCGCGACAATCCTTTATCCTGCTCATAACCAAGAGGAATCTGGCCCAGTAATGATGTACTGTTTCCTCGGGCCTCTGCCTGATTTGGGAGAGATCGCTTATGTTCGGGTGGGCGGGTGTCGTTGAATCTGAAACCTCGCCCAATCCAAGATTCGGAGGCCGAAGAGTTTCCGAACTCCGAAGTTCGGATTCTTGGATGTTGTCCAACGAATCTAGCCCGTTACCTGATCCTAAGCTCAGGTCTTGAGTTACATCCTCCTCTCCGCGGGTATCCGGCTTGGAGGAGTCGGGAATTCAGACGTAGCTAGTCCTTAAAATAGATGAAGGGTCGCCGCACTGCGCCTCTACCACGGCAACGTGGTGGGCGATTTGGGGAGAGTTAATTTCTCTTAGATCAGGTTTAAGCCCAACCTGGTCGTAATCCGTAGCGACCCCCAGGGCGGCGATGCGATCCAAGAGCTCGTTTACGGAAGAGAGCTCCATTGGATCTAGCTGCTCGACGAGCTCCGAGCTGACGTGTAGGTTGCTTTTGATGACCCGAGAGGTCACCGTCGGCGCAACAGCCGAACAGGCGGTCATGAGGAAACCACCTAGCCGGAGGGTTTGGCCGACAGCCAAGGCTCCCTTAGCAATGGCGCTGTCTTTAAAGACGAGGGGAGGCATCCTTCCTGATTGTGACGGCACAGAGGAACTCTTAATGAAAGCACCAATGTCGGTGTCAAAACCGGCGGATCTCGGGTAGGGGGTCCCGAACTGTGCGTCAAGGCCGGATGGTAACAGGAGACAGAGGACACGATGTTTTTTACCCAGGTTCGGGCCCTCTCGATGGAGGTAATACCCTACTCCTGCTTGATTAATATTGATGATATGGGTAGTACAAGAGTAGATCTACCACGAGATCAAGGAGGCTAAACCCTAGAAGCTAGCCTATGGTATGATTGTTGTGTATGGAGTTGATTCCCTACGGACTACAACCCTCCGGTTTATATAGACACCGGATAGGGTTAGGGTTACATAGAGTCGGTTACAATGGTAGGAGATCTTGAATATCCGCATCGCCAAGCTTGCCTTCCACGCCAAGGAAAGTCCCATCCGGACACGGGACGAAGTCTTCAATCTTGTATCTTCATAGTCCAGGAGTCCGGCTGAAGGTACAGTCCGGCTACCTGAACACCCCCTAATCCAGGACTCCCTCACCAAGCTTGAGCTTTTGTGTCTCCTTAATTCCTCTCATATCACAGTCTCCCTAAATCTCAAAAGCTTCATCCACACAAAACTCAACAAGGACTCATGAGATAAGTTAGTATAAACCAATGCAAAAACCTTATCATACTCTGTTGTACCAAATCACTAAAATTATTAATCAACATTGCATACTAAGTGCCTCCGCATATTTAATAGTCCTATCCTCAAATAGAATCATTAAACAAGCAAACATATGCAAACAATGCAAACATAACAGCAATCTACCTAAACAGGATAGTCTGTGAAGAATGCACCAAGATCCATACTTACCTAGCTCCAAAAATTATGAAATAAAATTCCCACTGTAGTAAATTTATCAGAGCTTATTATTCAAAAGGTTTCAACATTTTATCACATTCTTACTTTTCTAGGGAATTTTTGCAACAGCGGTAAACTTTCTGTTTTCAAACAGCAACATGTAGACTTGTAAAATAGGCATAGTAAAGGCTATCAATGCCACTTTTATTTAAATAAAAGATGCAAAATATTGTCCTAAATAACATAAAGCAAATCCTAACAAAATAAATTGACGCTCCAAGCAAAACACATATCATGTGGTGAATAAAAATATAGCTTCAAGTAAAGTTACCGATGAACGAAGACGAAAGAGGTGATGCCTTCCGGGGCATCCCCAAGCTTAGGCTCTTGGTTGTCCTTGAATATTACCTTGGGGTTCCTTGGGAATCCCCAAGCTTAGGCTCTTGCCACTCCTTATTCCATAGTCCATCGAATCTTTACCCAAAACTTGAAAACTTCACAACACAAAACTTAACAGAAAACTCATGAGCTCCGTTAGTAAAAGAAAACAAACCACCACTTCAAGGTACTGTAATGAACTCATTCTTTATTTATATTTGTGTTAAACCTGCTGTATTCCAACTTTTCTGTGGTTCATAAACTCTATTACTAGCCATAGATTCATCAAAATAAGCAAACAACACACGAAAAACAGAATCTGTCAAAAACAGAACAGTCTGTAGTAATCTATAGGTTTGGAATACTTCTGGAACCCCAAAAATTCTAAAATAAATTGATGGACGTGAGGAATTTATCTATTAATCATCTTCAAAAATAATTAACTAAATATCACTCTCCATTAAAAAATGGAAGCAAATCTCGTGAGCGCTAAAGTTTCTGTTTTTTACATCAAGATCGCAAAGACTTTCCCCAAGTCTTCCCAAAGGTTCTAATTGGCACAAACACTAATTAAAAACATAAAACCACATATAAACAGAGGCTAGATGAATTATTTATTACTAAACAGGAGCAAAAAGCAAAGAACAAAACTAAAATTGGGTTGCCTCCCAACAAGCGCTATCGTTTAACGCCCCTAGCTATGCATGATGATTTCAATGATGCTCACATAAAAGATAAAAATTGTAACATAAAGAGAGCATCATGAAGAATATGACTAGCATATTTATGTCTAACCCAATTCCTATGCATAGGGATTTTGTGATCAAATAATTTATGGGAACAATAATCAACTAGCATAGGAAGGCAAAACCAGCATAACTTTAAAACTTTAAGCACATAGAGAGGAAACTTGAAATTATTGCAATTCCTACAAGAATATGTTCCTCCCTCATAATAATTTTGAGTAGCATCATGAATGAATTCAACAATATAACCAGCACATAAAGCATTCTTTTCATGATCTACAAGCATAGAAATTTTATTACTCTCCACAAGCAAAATTCTTCTCGTTCGGAATAGTGGGAGTATCATAAGAGACTCGAATACTATAAATTGTTTCCATGTTGAAAGAATAAAGTTAAGAAAAAGGGTAATCATAAACATGACAAGTTTTATAAATATAATCATCACTACTTTTTATAGCATATGTGTCATCACAATAATCATCATAAGTAGCAACTTTGTTCTCATCATAATCAATTGAAACATCTTCCAAGATAGTAGAATCATTACTAAATAAAGTCATGGCCTCTCCAAATCCACTTTCATAATTGTCACAATAGGATTCAACACCCTCCAAAATAGTGGGATCATTACTTCCTAAAGTTGACACTCTTCCAAACCCACTTTCATCAATATAAGCATCATAAATAGGAGGCATGCTATCATCATAGTAAATTTGGATATCAAAACTTGGGAGGTTAAACATATCATCTTCATAAAACATAGCATCCCCAAGCTTGGGACAAACATTAATTGCAGCAAATACATTCTCAAACAAGTCATTCTCATCAAACATAGCATCCCCAAGCTTGGGCCTTTTTGTATCATAAGCATAATCACTCTCATCATTAATAGTATGGATAGCACCAATAGTAGTATAGAAATTATCATCATCACAATGAGTAATAAAAGCAACGTCATTTGGGTGGGATGCCTTTTTACCTTTGCTTCTCTATCTTCTCTTTTTCTTCTTCACATCATGTGCGGGTTTATTCCTCTTTTTGGAGCTCTTTATTAGTGAGATTGGTTGAATAGAAAGCTCCTCCTCGTTACCTGATTCCTCATAAGAAAGAATAGGAGGATATGGAGAAATCTCTTCCCTTTCATTAGTATTCTCTTCATCTTCTATTTTTTTTTCTTGAGTTTATGTAATTGGCAATATAAGGATTCTCAATGCAATTCACCGCACAATACATATAAATTTATTCTAGATCAAAATCAAGAAATCTATCAAGATTAAATTTTGGAATACCCTTAGTTATACGTTTCATTTCTTCATACCCCAAAAGAAGACTAAGCTCTTTATGATGCTCAAGGGTAATCAAGTTATCACAATTTTTGGACACGATTTGATCATGAAACAAATAGCATTGGAGCTTTAAATGACCATGTTGATTGCAAAGTTCACAAGGATGGCGATAAATATTGAATCTTTCAGCACAATCATCTAGCCTTTCTTGCAACCATTTAGTTTCCAAATACTTATGCCTCTTGCAAAATCTATCTTCCCTATTTGGTGTGTACTTGCAAACTCTATGCACTCCACAAAAATTGACATACTTGTAAGAGAAATTTTCATCATGACTAGTGCAATCATCTTTAGTACTATGGATATTCAAGGAGTTCATACTAACAGCATTGCAATCATGCTCATCATTCAAAGATTTAGTGCCAAACATTCTATAGACTTCTTCTTCTAGCACTTGAGCACAATTTTCCTTTCCACCATTCTCACGAAAAATATTAAAAAGATGAAGTGTATGAGGCAAACTCAATTCCATTTTTTTGTAATTTTCTTTTATAAACTAAACTAGTGATAAAACAAGAAACAAAAAGATTCGATTGCAAGATCTAAAGATATACCTTCAAGCGCTAACCTCCCCAGCAATGGCGCCAGAAAAGAGCTTGATGTCTACTACGCAACCTTCTTCTTGTACACGTTGTTGGGTCTCCAAGTGCAGAGGTTTGTAGGACAGTAGCAAATTTCCCTCAAGTGGATGACCTAAGGTTTATCAATCTGTGGGAGGCGTAGGTTGAAGAAGGTATCTCTCAAACAACCCTGCAACCAAATAACAAAGAGTATCTTGTGTCCCCAACACACCCAATACAATGGTAAATTGTATAGGTGCACTAGTTCGGCGAAGAGATGGTGATAAAAGTGCAATATAGATGATAGATATATGTTTTTGTAATCTGAAAATATAAAAATGGCAAGGTAGCAAGTGGTAAAAGTGAGCGTAAACGGTATTGCAATGCTAGGAAACAAGGCCTAGGGTTCATACTTTCACTAGTGCAAGTTCTCTCAATAATAATAACATAATTGGATCATATAACTATCCCTCAACATGCAACAAAGAGTCACTCCAAAGTCACTAATAGCGGAGAACAAACGAAGAGATTATGGTAGGGTATGAAACCACCTCAAAGTTATCCTTTCTAATCGATCTATTCAAGAGTCTGTAGTAAAATAACATGAAGCTATTCTTTCCGTTCGATCTATCATAGAGTTCGTACTAGAATAACACCTTAAGATACACCATATTGGCCAAGGCTACCCCAGCGTGAAGGAAGATGGTACCAACTTCAACAACGATGATCTTCGAAGGCTGACGAAGGAGATGCGGCCTATAGCAAGCAAATTGGCGGATGACATAGATCTATCTCATTTTCAACCGGTTTACGATGCTGAAGGGAAAAGACAGCCCGTGCTGATTCACAATGTGGAAGATCTTGTGCCGCCAATACGTAAGCACAAGTACGCTCCTGACATCGACCCTTCCACCCTTATTCATGAAGAAGCTATTTTTCAAGCCTTAACCGGAATCGATTGGTCAATGATTGACTTCCAGCGACTGGGTAGAGATGAAGAGAATGTGACCACTCAAGTTGATCCTCAATCGTCAAGCCGTCCAGATGAGGAATCATAAACCGGAGGCCGGTTTACCAGTTGCAGTCTTCCACTCTTTAGAACAATTATTCAATTTGGGCTGTTGAAAGCGCCTTGTAATAGGATAGCGTGAACACCTTTATCTGCCATGCCATCTAGCATGTTCGGTTTGCTTGTGACTGAAAACTTGTCATGCCTTTGGTATGCACAGTCCATTATGGCTTTTGTTCCTGCATATAAAAAACTTGAAAATGTCCTAGTGGTTTACCACTGGACGGGTCATAATGCCCAAAAAATATATACATAACTTGGATGGATAACCAAGATTGTAATAACCAGATATAAAAATATATGATACCTGAGATATACCTTGTTGGCTGACCAACTGTTTGTATAGTAAGGGTGAAGAACACCAATCTGGAGTGTTGATGACTCCTTGCCCTTGTGTCGGTTCATAGAAAAAACCATACCGGGCTATAATAGGCACCGATTCGTTCGTATAATCCTAGTGACATTTAATCAAAACCAGACCGGAGCAACGTACTACCGGTTTAAAACTGATCATGTACTGACAACTGAGCATTGAAAGCCACGCCGGTTTGTAATAAACACCGGTTTATCAGAAAATATTCATAAATCCCTGATCAAAAGATTTTAAAACAGCAAAGACAAAAGAAATATGCAAGGATTTTCATGAGCTGCCAGACCCTAAATCGAGGCTTTTCATGGGCTGCCAGGCCGCTGAGTTAAACCATTTCGCAAAGCCTTTTAAGATGGACCTCAATCTTTAACCAATCACCATTTTAACTTTGACAAGTTCAGGGTCTATGAGATTGACTTGTCAAACATTCGACGGGTCATACCAGGTTTACCTGGACGGAGTGGCTTACTTAAAGAGGCAGGATAACCCAGAGTTATAGGTGAATACACCTGGCTTCCAAGCCTGGCTTGATAGCCTATTACAAGGGTGCAAGCTCGTTGTTCTTTGAGAAGCAAGGAGCCCCCAGGTAATATTTGAGCTATGCTCAGTGGTTACCTATGTTTGAGTTGTGCTTTATGCAACAGACTCTCTTTGGTGCCACATAATGTCCTTTTGGCCTTAAGCCTATCAAAAGGTGTAGCTATGGTGTAAAGACAACCAAGCCCCCTAGTGATTTCCCTTTTTGGTTTTAAACCGATCAAGAGGTGTAGCTATGGTTCGGATACGACCAAGCCCCCTAGTGATTTCCTTCATATCTATGTGGCTTTGTAGGCCGGGTTAATAGAACTCCGCTTTGTAAATAGAAGCCCCCATGGAACCACACATGATGTAAAAAAAAGAGACCCTGCTTTAGCTAAGGCTCCGGTTTATTATATAATATATACATTGTCATAAGTATGTACATAAGAAGAGCCTATGGCTCAAGTATAGTAAGGCTGAAGAAGAGCTATATTCCACGGCCACTGGGTCTCCTCCTCCAATTTGCATGAGTCTTTGTGCTCTTGAACATCGATGAGGTAGTATGACCCGTTGTGCAGGTTTTTGCTGACCACAAAAGGTCCTTCCCAAGGTGGGGATAACTTGTACATATCAGTCTGATCCTGGATGAGCCGGAGCACCAGATCGCCCTCTTGAAAAGTTCTGGTCTTAACCCGGCGGCTATGATAACGTCGGAGATCTTGTTGATAAATCGCCGAACGTGCTGCTGCTAAATCACGCTCCTCATCTAACAGGTCCAGTGAGTCCTGACGTGATTTCTCATTCTCAGCTTCAACATAAGCCGTCACACGGGGTGAATCATGACGGATGTCACTAGGGAGAACCGCCTCTGCTCCGTAAACCATGAAGAAAGGGGTGTAACCCGTAGATCTGTTTGGTGTGGTGTTGATACTCCATAATACGGAAGGTAACTCCTCCACCCAACAATCCGGCGTCCGCTCTAAAGGAACCATAAGCCGGGGTTTGGTACCTCTCAAAATTTCTTGATTTGCCCTCTTTGCTTGACCATTAGACTGGGGGTGGGCCACTGACGCTACATCAAGCTGGATGTGCTCACGTTGAAAAAATTCCTCCATATCACCCTTGGATAGATTAGTACCATTATCAGTTATAATACTGTGTGGAAAACCAAACCGGAATATCACCTTTTTGATGAATTGAACCGCTGTGGCTGCATCACACTTACTGACTGGCTCTGCTTCTACCCACTTGGTAAACTTGTCAACTGCCACTAACAGGTGGGTCTTTTTGTCCTTGGATCTCTTAAAGGTTCCAACCATATCGAGCCCCCAAGTTGCGAACGGCCAAGTAATTGGAATCATTCTCAACTCCTGAGCCGAAACATGAGCGCGGCGTGCAAATTTCTGACAACCGTCACACCTTTTGAGTAAATCCTCAGCATCAGCATGAGCCGTCAACCAATAGAAGCCATGACGAAAAGACTTAGCCACCAAGGATTTTGAACCGGCATGGTGACCACAATCTCCTTCGTGGATTTCTCGCAAAATCTCACAACCCTCTTGAGGAGACACACAACGCTGAATTGCTCCTGTGACGCTGTAACGATGTAACTCCCCATTGACAATGGTCATTGACTTGGATCGCCGGATTATCTGCCGGGCCAAGGTTTCATCCTCCGGTAACTCGCCCTGGTTCATGTAAGCCAGGTACGGGACTGTCCAATCTGGTATAACGTGCAAAGTTGCCACCAACTGGGCTTCCGGGTCAGGAATAGCCAACTCCTCCTTTGTGGGTATCTTAACCGACGGATTATGAAGTACGTTGAGGAAGACATTAGGTGGCACCAGTTTTCGCTGAGAGCCTAGACGACTTAAAGCGTCTGCCGCTTCATTCTTTCGCCAGTCTATATGGTCAACTTGATAGCCCTTGAAATGACTAGCCACTATGTCCACCTCTCATCGATATGCAGCCATGAGTGGGTCCTTATAATCCCAAGTGTCAGATACCTGTTGAGCCACCAGGTCTGAGTCACCGAAGCACTTAACCTGGCTTAAGTTCATCTCCTTAGCCATCCGAAGACCGTGGAGTAAGGCCTCATACTCAGCTGCATTGTTAGTGCAAGGGAACATTAAACGAAGAACATAACAAAACTTGACACCTCGTGGGGAAGTTAATATGACTCCAGCCCCCGAGCCCTCCAATTGCCTGGATCCATCAAAATGAACAGTCCAATAAGTGTTGTCTGGCTTTTCCTCTGGTGCCTACAACTCTGTCCAATCATTGATGAAGTCCATGAGTGCTTGAGATTTTATCGTTGTGCGAGGTGTGTACTTGATCCCGTGAGGTCCAAGCTCAATAGCCCACTTGGCAATCCGGCCAGTCGCCTCTCTGTTTTGGATGATATCTCCCAAAGGGGCTGAACTAACCACTGTGATAGGATGACCCTGCAAATAGTGTTTGAGCTTTCTGCTTGCCATAAAAACTCCATACACCAGCTTCTGCCAATGCGGATACCTCTGCTTTGATTCGATAAGCACCTCACTGATATAATAAACTGGCCATTGAACCGGATACTCTTTTCCAGCCTCCTTGCGCTCCACAACAATAGCCACACTGACAGCCCGGGCATTAGCAGCCACATATAGCAGTAAAGGCTCTTTATCAACCGGAGCAGCAAGGACAGGTGGTTAAGCTAACTGTCTCTTCAAATCCTCAAACGCTTGATCAGCCGCATCACTCCAGACAAAGTCATCCGTTTTCTTTAACATCTGATATAAAGGGGTAGCTTTCTCCCCAAGACAACTGATAAACTGGCTCAAAGCTGCAATCCGGCCTCCTAAACGTTGAACGTCATTGATACACGTCGGTTTAGCCGGAGACGTGATAGCTGAAATTTTCTCTGGATTAGCCTCAATGCCCCTGTTAGACACTAGAAAACCCAAGAGCTTGCCTGTCGGAACACCAAAGACACATTTGTCCGGGTTAAGCATCATTTTATAAACCCGGAGGTTGTCAAAGGTCTCCCTCAAGTCATCTATCAATGTTTCCTCCTTCCTGGACTTCACCACAATATCATCCACATATGCATGAACATTGCGCCCAATCTACCTATGAAGACAATTCTGAACACAACGCTGATAAGTCGCCTGGGCACTCTTGAGCCCGAAGGGCATAGAGACATAGCAGAAGGCTCCAAAGGGAGTTATAAAAGATGTCTTCTCCAGGTCCTTAACTGCCATTTTGATCTGATGATAACCGGAATAAGCATCCAGAAAACACAAACGGTCACAACCTGTTGTAGCATCAATAATCTGATCAATACGAGGGAGGGCAAAGGGATCAGCTGGACAAGCCTTGTTCAAGTCTGTGTAGTCCACACACATACGCCAAGTGTCGTTTTCTTAAGGACTAGCACCGGATTAGCCAGCCACTCCGGGTGAAAGACCTCCACGATAAACCCTACGACCAACAGCCGAGCTACCTCCTCACTGATAGCCTTACACCTTTCTTCGTTGAAGTGGCGGAGAAACTGCCTGACCGTTTTAAACTTAGGATATATATTAAGTGTGTGCTCAGCGAGTTCCCTCGGTACACCTTGCATGTCAGAAGGCTTCCATGCAAAAATGTCCCGGTTCTCACGGATGAACTCGATGAGCGCGCTTTCCTATTTGGGATCCAGGTTAGCGCTGATGCTGAACTTCTTGGATGAATCGCCAGGAACAAAATCAACCATCTTAGTGTCTGTAGCCGATTTAAACTTCAACGCCGGATCATGCTCTGTAGTTGGTTTTTTTAAAGGAGTCATGTCTACCGGATCAACCTTGTCTTTATAAAACTTCAGCTCCTCTGTGGCACAAACCGACTCAGCATAAGCCGCATCACCCTCTTCACATTCCAAAGAAATCTTCCTACTCCCATGTACTGTGATGGTCCCTTTATGACCCGACATCTTAAGCTATAGATAAACATAACACGGTCTCGCCATGAACTTGGCATAAGCCGGTAGTCCGAACAGGGCATGATACAGACTCTTGATTTTCACCACCTCAAAAGTCAACGTTTCTGACCTTGAATCATGATCATCTCCAAAATCCACCTCTAGGGCTATCTTGCCCACTGGATACACAGACTTACCAGGCACCATACCATGAAAAACGGTGTTCGGTGGTTTAAGATTCTTATCTGTTAGTCCCATACGGCGGAATGTATCATAGTAAAGGATGTTGATACTACTTCCACCATCCATAAGCACCTTGGTGAACTTATACCCCCCAACTTGAGGTGCCACCACTAAGGCCAGATGACCCGGATTATCAACCCGGGGTGGGTGATCCTCTCGACTCCATAAAATTGGTTGCTTAGACCAGTGCAAATACTGAGGCACTGCCGGTTCAACAGAGTTCACGACCCTCTTGTGAAGCTTCGATCACGCTTGCACAAGCTAGTGGTGAAAACATGATACTGCCCACTATTCAACTGCTTCGGATTGCTCTGATAACCCGACTGCTGCTGCTGCTGATTCCCCTGAGGGTTATAACCTCCCTGATTGCCCTGGTTCCCTTGACTACCATGTCCAGTTTGATTGCCTTGGAATCCTGAACTGGAGCTGTTGCCTCCATAACCCGGCCCATGAAAACCACCTCCTGAACCGCCGGGTGGGCCATTATCGTATTGCAACATATTGGAGTTCTTGAACTCTCGCATGATGAAACAATCCTTCCAAAGATGTGAAGATGGCCTCTCCTTCGATCCATGCTTTAGACAAGGTTGATTTAACAGGCGTTCCAAATTACGGCGCTTACCGTTGTCCTGAGCATTGGTATTAGCCACAAAGTCCAAACTATTGTTTGCCTCGCGCTTACCATTATTCCTATGACCTGCCAGATTGTGCTGTTGCCCCTTGGTATTGCCGTTCTTTTTCCCCTTCCCCGGTTTGTCATCCTCAGACTCAGGGTCTTTGGTACTATCTGAATCGGCATATTTCACCAAAGCAGCCATAAGGGTTGACATGTCATTGCAGTGACGTTTGAGCCTCCCTAGCTTCAGTTTCAATGGCATAAACTGGTAATTACCTCCAACGTCAAAACCGCTGTGTCCGCGTTGATATGGTCCGACGAATGCAGAATAGCTGAGACTCGCTTCACCCAATGAGTTGTAGACTCCCCGTCCTCTTGAACACAAGCGGCCATGTCCACAATCGACATAGGCTGCTTACAAGTATCTTTAAAATTCTAGATGAATCGGTGTTTTAACTCCGCCCATGAACCGACAGAATTAGCCGGTAAGCTCTTTAACCAAGTACGAGTTGTCCCCTCCAACAACATGGTGAAGTATTTAGCACACACCGCTTCATCCACATCCAGCATCTCCATTGCCATCTCATAACTCTCAACCCATGACTCTGGTTGCAAATCGGCGGTGTAATTGGGCACCTTACGAGGCCCTTTAAAATCCTTGGGCAGTCGCACATTACGCAATGCGGGGGTAAGACACGGCATCCCTAAAGAACTGAAGACCACGCCTGGCTCCACTGAAGCGGTAGGACGAATCGGAGTAGGTTGACGAGTTGCATGCTGAGCTGCTAACTTGGCTTCTCGACATGCACGACCATGATCCACCACATCCTGCGCATTGGCACCACCACCTTCCGGGTTATGCCCTCGTGGCGAGTTACGGTGACGTGCACTGCTTGATACGGCCGGCTCATCCTCAACGTGCCTGATGTAGCTCCGACTCGGGAGGGGGTGGAATGAATCCTCTCGCGACTATGCGAATAAGCCTGCTGCTGGTTTAAAGCTGTTTGAAGGAGCTCTCTGGCCCGTCGTGTCTCAATCACCACTGGTGACTCGCCGTCCATTGGGAGGGCCGCCAATCATGAAGCGGCGGCCACAATGTTATTCAACGGGTTGGAGTAATGCCCTGGAGGCGTCGGAACGTACTGTGGCACAATGTTGTTCTGACGAGGGGGGTTCATTGTGCGCGGCTAAACCGACGCTCCTGTTCCAGGTGCCTCAGTCCGGTTTCCCACCGGCTGGTTACTGGTTCCTGCTCCTGGCATGTTGAAGAGATTTCTTGGCTCATAACCCGGCGGGAGGTGCGACCGGTATCTCCTCCTCATGACATCATCTGAGGCACTCTGATCCAGCCTAAGCCGGTAGGCCTAAGCTTCCAACTCGGCCCGTTCTGTAGCCATCCTGGCGTTCTCTGCTGCTAGATCCGCTTTAGCCTGAGTTATCTGATCCTTCACCTTCGTGATCTCCGCATTGTGTTGATATAGGGTTGCGGCATCCACTTCTGCTGCCATCAATGTTGCCAAAGCGTTGAACAAATCAGATAGAACCTGAGCCGGAGGCGGCGCGGAGCCCCCTACTCCCGTTGGCGTTGCTGTTGCTGAACCGCATAGCATTGCCGCGGCGGTAGAAGAGTGTTGCGCTGGTTGTGTACCGGCCATGAAGACCGCGACCCAGTTTGGCAGATCGAGGGGGCCCGGAATACTGTTGCCATTGGAACCTCCACTAATCCGGCCGTCCTGCAGCTGATACAGCGACTCGGTCTCTCCAGTTGAAGACTCGTCATCAGAACAGACAACGGTTTCCCCATCAGATGCTAGTCCATCCTCATATTCCGCTCCATGGATGACACCTACGAAAACATGCCTTGCTACGGGCTGAACCGGGGCAGGGCTTGCACGCTGAGCCGTCTCGATGATGTCGGTGCAGGTGTCCGGCTCAGGGCCCGGTTCGCCGATCTTGCTGATGAAGACGTGAATTCCGCCAAAGGGGACCCGGTACCCGTATTCAATTGAACCGGCCTCGGGGCCCCATCCTGCGTCGTCGATGTAGAGCTTGCCGCGACGACTCTTCGTCATCTGGCCCACAACGTATCCCTAGAGTCCTTCGAAGCTGCCCTTTAAGAACTCGAAACCATCGTGCGATAGCCCCACGGTGGGCGCCAACTGTCGTGGTTTTGTCACGGCAGATGTCCTCGTGAAAGGACTTAGTCATGGAGCCATCGCTATGGGTTAGCTTAAAGGGGTTAAACCGGACAAGGGACACGAGGGTTTTTATACTAGTTCGGCCCCTTCGATGAAGGTAGAAGCCTACATCTAGTTGTGTTGCTATTGCTAGGGTTTCGATGACCAGGGAGCGAATCCGCTTTGCCTGGCTCTCGAGTTGTTGTGTGTTGTCCCTAAACCGCTGCCGGGTCGTCCCTTTATATACATAGGTTGACGCTCGCCGGTTAAAGAGTCCCGAGGCCGGATCGTAAATGTGTCTGGCTCGGTCTCTACTCCTTCTAACTTACAATACAAGTTGCATGAGAGAACCGGTTTACATCTACATGCCTTAACTCGCCTTTGGGCCTTGGGCCTTCGTAAAGCGCCACCATCCTTACGTCTTCCTAGGCTTCTAATCTTCCTAGAGTTAATCTGGCTACTCCTGGTTGGTTTACGTCCAGCAGTAATATCCCCAACAGAGTTCGTACTAGTATAACACCTTAAGATACAAATCAACCAAAACCCTAATGTCACCTAGATACTCCAATGTCACCTCAAGTATCCGTGGGTATGATTATACGATATGCATCACACAATCTCAGATTCATCTATTCAACCAACACAAAGAACTTCAAAGAGTGCCCCAAAGTTTCTACCAGAGAGTCAAGACAAAAACGTGTGCCAACCCCTATGCATAAGTTCACGAGGTCACAGAACTCGCAAGTTGATCACCAAAACATACATCAAGTGGATCACGTGATATCCCATTGTCACCACATATAAGCACATGAAAGACATACATCAAGTGTTCTCAAATCCTTAAAGACTCAATACGATAAGATAACTTCAAAGGGAAAACTCAATTCATCACAAGAGAGTAGAGGGGGAGAAACATCATAAGATCCAACTATAATAGCAAAGCTCGCGATACATCAAGATCGTGCCAACTCAAGAACACGAGAGAGAGAGAGAGAGATATCAAACACATAGCTACTAGTACATACCCTCAGCCCCGAGGGTGAAGTACTCCCTCCTCGTCATGGAGAGCGCCGAGATGATGAAGATGGCCACCGGTGAGGGATTCCCCCTCCAGAACAGTGCCGGAACAGGGTCCCGATTGGGTTTTGGTGGCTACAAAGACTTGCGGCGGCGGAACTCCCAATCTATTGTGTTCCCCGATGTTTTAGGGTATGTTGATATATATAGGCGAAAGAAGTCGATCAGGGGAGCCACGAGGAGCCCACGATGGTGGGGGGCGCACCCGGGGGGTAGGGCGCGCCTCCCTGCCTCGTGGCTTGCTCGAAGCTTCCCTGATGTCTACTCCAAGTCTCCTGGATTGCTTCCGTTCCAAAAATAACTCTCCCGAAGGTTTCATTCCATTTGGACTCCGTTTGATATTCCTTTTCTTCGAAACACTGAAATAGGCAAGAAAACATCAATTTGGTTTGGGCCTCCGGTTAATAGGTTAGTCCCAAAAATAATATAAAAGTGTTTAGTAAAGCCCATAAACATCCAAAACAGATAATATAATAGCATGAATACTTCATAAATTATAGATACGTTGGAGACGTATCATCCAGCATGCATCTAGTGTATTAAGTTCATGGAGAAATGGATTAATGCAGTAAGAATGATGACATGATGTAGACAAGATCTATCTATGTAGAGATAGACCCCGTCGTTTTATTCTTAGTAGCAACGATACATACATGTCGGTTCCCCTTCTGTCACTGGGATCAAACACCATAAGATCGAACCCACTACAAAGCACCTCTTCCCATTGCAAGATAAATAGATCAAGTTGGCCAAACAAAACCCAAATATCGGAGAATAAATACGAGGCTATAAGCAATCATGCATAAAAGAGATCAAAGAAACTCAAATACTTTCATGGATATAAAAAGATAGATCTATTCATAAACTCAAAGTTCATCCGATCCCAACAAACACACCGCAAAAAGAGTTACATCATATGGATCTCCAAGAGACCATTGTATTGAGAATTCAGCGAGAGAGAGAGGAAGCCATCTAGCTACTAACCATGGACCCGAAGGTCCACAAAGAACTACTCATGCATCATCGGAGAGGCACCAATGGATTTGGTGAACCCCATCTATGATGGTGTCTAGATTGGATCTGGTGGTTCTGGACTCTGCGGCGGCTGGAATTGATTTTCGTCGACTTCCCGAGGGTTTCTAGAATATTGGGATATTTATAGAGCAAAGAGGCGGTCCGGGGGCACCCGAGGTGGGCACAACCCACCAGGGCGCGCCTGGGCCTCCTGGCGCGCCCTGGTGGGTTGTGCTCTCCTCAGAGCACCCCTTAGGCGCAGCCTTGGCCCATTAGGTGTCTTCTGGTCCAAAAAATCTCCGTAAAGTTTCGTTGCATTTGGACTCCGTTTGGTATTGATTTTCTGCAATGTAAAAAACATGCAAAAAACTGCAACTGGCACTTGGCACTATGTCAATAGGTTAGTACCAAAGAATGACTATGAAATGATTATAAAACATCCAAGATTAATAATATAACAGCATGGAACAATCAAAAATTATAGATACGTTGGAGACGTATCACCCCTTAAGAGTCTTATTCTGCTAACACCCAAGTTATTCTGATAACACCTAACCACATCAACCGGACCGTAACAACACAGTGTAATGAAAAAACGCAGGCCAACCTCACCCGAGAAAACCCACCCCCGCTCCTCCATTGAGCCCACCCTCCCTTCCTCCCCATCGCACCATCTCCCTTGCTCCCCCACCACTTCCATCGCGCCACCAACCGCCGGCCAGCGGCACCACCTCCCCGCCCCACCCCCACAACTCACCAGCGGCTTCTCCGCTACCTCCCTCCGGCGCCGGCCAGCGCGACACCACTGATGCAGCTCGAAGCTACGGCAGTATTTCCCCAAAGAGGAAGGGATGATGCAGCACAGCGACGGTAGGTATTTCCCTCAATGATGAGACCAAGGTTATCGAACCAGTAGGAGAACCAAGCAACAATACGTAAACGACACCTTCACACAAATAACAAATACTCGCTACCCGACGAATTAAAGGGGTTGTCAATCCCTTTCGGGTAACGACGCCAAAAATTGGCACATGGACGTGAATAAATTCTAGTAGATTGACAGATCGAACGGCAAATAAAATAAATAAGAATAAATTGCAGCAAGGTATTTTTGTATTTTTGTTTTAATAGATCTGAAAATAAAAGGCAAATAAAATAGATCGCAAAGGTAAATAATATGAGAAAGAGACCCGGGGCCGTAGGTTTCACTAGTGGCTTCTCTCGAGAAAAATAGCAAACGGTGGGTAAACAAATTACTGTTGGGTAATTGATAGAACTTCAAATAATCATGACGATATCTAGGCAATGATCATTATATAGGCATCACGTCCAAGATTAGTAGACCGACTCCTGCCTGCATCTACTACTATTACTCCACACATTGACCGCTATCCAGCATGCATCTAGTGTATTAAGTTCATGGAGAAACGGACTAATGCAATAAGAATGATTACATGATGTAGACAAGATCTATCTATGTAGAGATAGACCCCATCATTTTATCCTTAGTAGCAATGATACATACGTGTCGGTTCCCTTTCTGTCACTGGGATCAAGCACTGTAAGATCGAACCCACTACAAAGCACCTCTTCCCATTGCAAAATAAATAGATCAAGTTGGCCAAACAAAACCCAAATATCGAAGAAGAAATACAAGGCTATAAGCAATCATGCATATAAGAGATCAAAGAAACTCAAATAACTTTCATGGATATAAAAAGATAGATTTGATCATAAACTCAAAGTTCATCCGATCCCAACAAACACACCGCAAAAAGAGTTACATCATATGGATCTCCAAGAGACCATTATATTGAGAATCAAACGAGAGATGGGAAGCCATCTAGCTACTAACTACGGACCCGAAGGTCTACAAAGAACTACTCACGCATCATCAGAGAGGCACCAATGGAAGTGGTGAACCCCTCTGTGATGGTGTCAAGATTGGATCTGGTGGTTCTGGACTCTACGGCGGTTGGAATTGATTTCCGTCGACTCCCCTAGGGTTTATGGAATATTGGGGTATTTATAGAGCAAAGAGGCGGTCTGGGGGGCACCCGAGGTGGGCACAACCCACCAGGGTAAGCAAGGGCCTCCAGGCGCGCCCTGGTGGGTTGTGCTCTCCTCGGAGCACCCCCAGCCACAGCCTTGGCCCATTAGGTGTCTTCTGGTCCAAAAAAAATCCCCTTAAAGTTTCGTTGCATTTGGACTCCGTTTGGTATTGATTTTCTGCGATGTCAAAAAATGCAAAAAACATCAACTAACACTTGGCACTATGTCAATAGGTTAGTACCAAAAAATGATATAAAATGATTATAAAACATCCAAGATTGATAATATAAAAGCATGGAATAATCAAAAATTATAGATACGTTGGAGAAGTATCAGCATCCCCAAGCTTAAGTCCTACTCGTCCTCGAGTAGGTAAGTGATAAAAACAGAATTTTTGATGTGGAATGCTGCCAAACATGTCATATCAAATTCTTTTCTTTATAGCATGGACATTTGGACTTTTATATTGTTCAAAGCAATAGTCTAGTTTTGACATGATAACTTAAATACTCAAGCATATCAACAAGCAACCATGTCTTTCAAAATATCAATGCTAAAATAAGCTATCCCTAGCCCATCATGCTCAATCATTTGTCCATTCATGAAACACACTCGCATATTAACTACACCCAATGCTCAAGTACGATCATAGTGCTTCCTAGTTGGTACTTTCATAGGAGAAGGTGGAGAATAAAATTCAAAAATCAAAGTTGCATAAAGTAAAAGAAAGGCCCTTTGCCGAGGGAAGTTGGGATTTGTAGAGGTGCCAGAGCTCAAAGCGAAAAACTTAGAGACAAAAACATTTTGGGAGGTGTGTCTTTCCCACCAATGAAAATAACTTAGAGTTCCCAACACTTTCCATGCTGGATATATCATAGGCGGTTCCCAAGCAGAAAATAAAGTTTAATCCTTTTTCCACCATACTTTCACTTTCCATGGCTAACCATATCCACTGGTGCCTTCCATACCAACACTTTCGAAGGAATTTATTATTTGAGAACATAAAGTAAATTCATTTTTCATTTCGGGACTAGGCATCCCTAATACCTTTGCCTTACTCTCGTGCAATGACAAGTGAATAAACACACATCATGAGAATAACACATCTAGCATGGAAGATATTAGCCACCCCTCACCGCTCCGCGAGCGGAACGAACACACAAAAGATAAGTTTATTTTGAAAATTAGAGATGGCACAGACAAATTTTCTTAGAACGGCAAAAGAATGCCGCTTATAGGTAGATATAGTGGACTCATGTGGCAAAACTGGTTTAAAGGATTTTGGATGCACAAGTAGTGATCATACTTAGTGCAAAATGAAGGCTAGCATAAGATTGAGAAGCGACCAACCAAGAAACGAATAATCTCATAAGCGAGCATTAAGCATAATTAACACCGAATAATGCACCACAAGTAGGATATAATTTCATTGCAGAATTATTGACTTTCGTGCTTGCATAGGGAATCACAAACCTTAACACCAATATTCTTACTAAAGCATAATTATTCATCAAGATGACTCACATATCACATCATCATATCTCAAAACTATTACTAAGAATCAAGTTTGTTTTGTCTAGTGATCTTCATGAAAGTTTTTATTATATCCTTCTTGGATATCTATCACTTTGGAACTATTTTTCATATGTTGCTTCTGATAAGCTCAAGCAAATATAATTGAAGATCATGAGCATAATTTTTCTTTCTCTCAAATTAATTTAAGTGAATCAAGAGAGAATTTCTTGAAAATTTTACTAACTCTCAAATAAATCTAAGTGAAGCAAGAGAGCATTTCCTCAAAAATACTAAAGCACGCCGTGCTCAAAAAGATAATAGTGAAGCACTAGAGCAAGTCCATAGCTCATAAAAGTTTAAATGAAGCATAGAGAGCAATTCTAACAAGTCATGCCATAATTTTGGCTCTCTCAAATAGGTGTGTCCAGCAAGGAATCAAGACTAAAAACACAAAATAAAACAAGCAAAGACTCATATCATAAAAGACGCTCCAAGCAAAACTCATAGTATGTGACGAATAAAAATATAGCTTCGAGTAAAATACCGATGGTCATTAGAAGAAAGAGGGGATGCCACTCGGGGGCATCCCCAAGCTTAGTTGCTTGCTCTCTTTTGGATAATAGTTTGTGATGCCAGGGCATCCCCAAGATTAGGCTCTTCTTACTCCTTATTCCTTCATCCAACGTAAGATAACCCAAAACTTGAAAACTTCAATCACACAAAACTCAACAAAAGCTTTCATGAGATCCGTTAGTATAAGAAAACAAATCACTACTGTAAGTATTGTAGTGAACCAATTCATATTTTGTTCTTGCATTATATCTACTGTATTCCAACTTTTCTATGGCAAAAATTCATCAAAGAAAACCATAGAGCCATCAAAACAAGCACACAACGCAAAGAAAGCGGAATCTGTCAAAACAGAACAGTCTGTGGTAATCTGGGTGTTTCGAATACTTCTCTAACACCAAAAACTCTTAAATATTAGGATGACCTGAGAAATTTGTATATTGATCTACTGCAAAAGTAATGGGTATTTTATCTCTCTCTGGTTAAAAATGAGAATTATTTTCGTGAGCGCAAAAGTTTCTGTTTTTCAGCAAGATCAAACAACTATCACCCAAGAAGATCCTAAAGGCTTTACTTGGCACAAACACTAATTAAAACATAAAAACACAATCATAACAGTAGCATAATTGTGCTAACACTCAAAAACAAGAAGCAAAAAACAAAAATAAATTTTATTCATTGGGCTGCCTCCCAACAAGCACTATAGCTTTACGCCCTTAGGTAGGCATAAAGCAAGGATCTACATTTTGTCATCTCCCCCTTTTTGAAAGCAAAGAGAAAATTTCTTATCAATGGCATTCATTTTTCTATTTTGTGAAAGCACGTGACCATTAATATTAGAGGTAAGATTAAGTACGTAGCGAAAATTCATTGTTTATGATCTTAGAGAGGACAGAGGGGCTATCCAAAGCATTAACATTCGGGAGAAAACCCTTAGCCTTTTTGGGGTCGGCCATGGCAACAAAGAAGAGAGCTAAAGCGGACGAAAAAGAGGGCAAATATAAACAGTAAATTTTTGTGAACTGGGGGAGAGGAAAATGAGAGGCAAATGGCAAATAATGTAAATTGCGAGGAGATGAGATTTGTGATTGGAAGCCTGGTATATGTTGAAGATCCTCCCCGGCAACGGCGCCAGAAATTCCTTTTGATGTGGCTTGAAGCTACGTCGGTATTTCCCCAAAGAGGAAGGGATGATGCAGCACAGCGACGGTAGGTATTTCCCTCAATGATGAGACCAAGGTTATCGAACCAGTAGGAGAACCAAGCAACAATACGTAAACGGCACCTGCGCACAAATAACAAATACTCGCAACCCGATGTATTAAAGGGTGAGGGAGTCCTGGATTAGGGGGTCTCCGGACAGCCAGACTGTTGGACTATGAAGATACAAGATTGAAGACTTCGTCTCGTGTCCGGATGGGACTTTCCTTGGCGTGGAAGGCAAGCTTGGCAATACGGATATGTAGATCTCCTCCTTTGTAACCGACTCTATGTAACCCTAGCCCCCTCCGGTGTCTATATAAACCGGAGGGTTTAGTCCGTAGGACAACAGATGATCATACCATAGGCTAGCTTCTAGGGTTTAGCCTCTACGATCTCGTGGTAGATCAACTCTTGTAATACTCATATCGTTAATATCAATCAAGCAGGACGTAGGGTATTACCTTCATCGAGAGGGCCCAAACCTGGGTAAATATCGTGTCCCCTGCCTCCTGTTACCATTCGCCTTAGACGCACAGTTCGGGTCCCCCTACCCGAGATCCGCCGGTTTTGACACCGACATTGGTGCTTTCATTGAGAGTTCCACTGTGCCGTCACCATAAGGCTCGATGGCCCCTTTGATCATCGGTAACGATGCGGTCCAGGGTGAGGTTTTCCTCCCCGGACAGATCTTCATATTCGGCGGCTTCGCACTGCGGGCTAATTCCCTTGGCCATCTGGAGCAGATCGAGAGCAACGCTCCTGGCCATCAGATCAGGTTCGGAAACTTAAACTACACTGCCGACATCCGCCGAGACTTGATCTTCGACGGATTCGAGCCCATGTCAGGTGCACCGCACAATCACGACGAGCATGACGTAACTCTGCCGTCGGACTGTGTTCGGGAGATCGCATCTGCAACTACTCCGGCCTTTAACCCGGAGCAAATTGCGCCATCCAACGATGGAGGGATGGACCCGGCCATGGAGGCCGCACTCTCAGTGGCGATGGAGCCGGATACTGACTTCACCCCTTACAAGAGCCGTGTTGCCGAACCACTGGATTCGTCTCCGGCCACGGACTCCGAGCCGCCTGCATCCGTGCCCATCGAATCCGATTGGGCGCCGATCATGGAGTTCACCTCCGCGGATATCTTTCAGCACTCGCCTTTCGACGATGTGCTAAATTCATTAAAGTCTCTCTCCTTGTTAGGAGAACCTTGGCCGAACTATGTCCGGCTAGAATGGGATGCGGACGACGAAGAAATTCGCTGCCCACTCACCACCCACTTAGTAGCCACTATCGACGATTTAACTGACATGCTAGACTTCGACTCTAAAGACATCGACAGTATGGACGACGATGCGGGAGACGAATAGGAACCACCACCCACAGGGCGCTGGACCGCCACTTTATCACATGACATATACATGGAGGACACACCCAAAGAAAACAATGACGAGGAACGAGAGGAGACAGCGGAGGATGACCCCTCTAAGAAGCAAACAAAGCGTTGGCGTACGCGCCGCTCGAAATCCCACCTCGGCAAAAACAGCGATAACATCGCAAGAGAAAATAACACTCCACTCGACTCCAGAGGAAACGACGACCTCATTGCCCCGGCGGCAGAGCACGATGAAGCTGCAAACAGCAAACACAGTACGGATCCAACGTCCGAACACGCGATGCCGAGGATAAACCTCATCAAACCCCCTTCGGGGAGGAAAACGGTCCGGATGAAGATGCACACATCATCCCGGAAACGAACTTGGAGCAA
The DNA here is from genome assembly GCF_003073215.2 of Triticum urartu. Taxonomy (NCBI): domain Eukaryota; kingdom Viridiplantae; phylum Streptophyta; class Magnoliopsida; order Poales; family Poaceae; genus Triticum; species Triticum urartu. The sequence continues at coordinate 520,614,328 of NC_053027.1, read as the reverse complement.
GAGAACCTCCGCAGAAAAGGCTTATTTCCATAGCGAGGAGTCTGAAGAAGCAGAAGAAAAGGCTTAAGGCCGAACAAAATACGCTCAACAACAGGTGGAACAAAGTGCTCGACAATGAAGAAAAGTATGGTGGAGGTTACCACACAAAGAGCTATCCAAAGCGTAAGCTGTTACCCGAATTCAACGATGAGGCCTTAGAGCCCATACAGCCGAAAAATAAAAATTACTAGTGGTGCGCCATTATTAGTTTTGAAGAAAAAAATAAAAAAATTGAAAAAAAATTCTGAATTTTTTTACTAATGGCGCACCGTGGATGTGGTGCGCCATTACTAGTTTAACTAGTAATGGCGCACCACTCCCATGGTGCGCCATTACTAGTTTTGAAAAAAAAATCTTGTTACTAATGGCGCACCGTGGATGTGGTGCGCCATTAGTATTTGGACACTAATGGCGCACCAACACATGGTGCGCCATTAGTATATAGTAGTGGCGCACCACATGTCTGGTGCGCCATTAGTGTCAATTCCATCTATAGCCCTTTTCCTAGTAGTGAAGGTGGATGACTCTGAAGTGTCATCACGGAGGGTCCCTTTTGACCAACAAGTTACGCAGGGGACAGAAGAGGCAGTACCCGAAGGTGGAGCACCGATCATCCGTTATTCCAGGGCTGATGATAACAAAGGTCCCGGACTGACTGGTTCGCAGCCGACAGTGATTCTGGAGACGGGTAAACAGATTCCTTCAAAGGATGATTGTGCTCCTGGAGCAGCTTCAGGAAACCCGGAGACTCCGGATATATTACGGGACATGTTGCGGAAAGCATCTGTCTCAGGGGAACAGCGTACCTTGATGGGTACAGTGATTGAGAAGATTTCGTCCGTGAAGAGCGGATTAAATGAAGCCTTCATGAGCCTACTAAAGGGCTTCGAGGTTTGTGGCATAATGTTTCAGCTATGTTTCATTTGCAAAGATGCGCCTGTGTATAGGTAGTAGCCCCTGATACTCGGGTTGGCTTTCGCTGGGAAGCAAAACGGAGGATCGAAAAGATCATTTGAGGACTAACCTGATCAACTTTGAACACAGGCTTCTTCTCCCTTGGCCGCTTCCCGGACTATGGAAATTGCCGATTTGCAGTGGAAGCTTGATGTGGCAGGGGATGATCTTGCTTTAATCAATATGTGTCTTGATGAGTCGCAAGGTATGTATTCGGGACAATCCTCATACATTTGTGTGGTATAAGCATGATGCTAAAATTTAGATGCTGTAATATGCATGGCTGCAGACGGTGCTGCTGTCGTCGAAGTTCTTCGAGCGGAACTAGCTCGGGCCAAGGAGCAGGCCCGGCATAGCAATGCTGCTGCCGAAAAGGCGTCGGCTGAATTAAAAGCCGAACAAGATGCACGGCACCAAGATGAGGAGAAGATATCCTCGATGACGCTCGAACTGGAGAATGCCACCGGCCGCTATGGATTTCTGGAGAAGGAGAGTGAAGCCAACGACTGATCTAGAGAAGGCCTTACAAGAGGCGAGGGAAGTGTGGTCGGAATGCAGAGCAGCTCGTGAGGATGTTCGACAGGCGAAGGAGATTGTGGCTGGAAAGCCGTTTCTGCTGCAAACTAAGTCCGGTGGCTCGAACTATGCCCAGCTTAACCAAGTATGGAGTTCTCCGCATGAGTTCTTGGACTTGCCGAAGAGTTCTGCCGATGCGGTGCAGTATTAGCGCGGGATGGATATGCAATGGAGAAGCTTTTTTGGTCGCAGTTTGGCGCATCAAAGCGCCCTCTGTTGCTCAATGAACAGATGTCCCAATGGGCCGAACTTCATAGGATATCCGGCGCTGCCATGAAGGACGTCGTAATCCGGTTGTGGCCAACCGAGCCTGTTCGGAATTGCTATTTCGGTTTGGTGCAAAGGCTTGTTGACGCGGTGCCGCGTATCGACGCTGTGAAGCGGTCAACGTGCATTGAGGGTGCATGGATGGCTTTTGCCTGAGTCAAGATGTTCTGGGGGAAGATGAAGGCCATCGATGTTGCGACGAAGGGTCCACCCAGAGGCAAGGACCGTCCGGAACCGGAGCATTATTTTGAAGACGTCCTAGAGGTTGCCCGCTTTATAGAGGGTAAGTGCTCGAAAGACATGATGTTCGAATCAGGTGTATGAAAATTGTAAAAGATAATTTTATAGTTAATCTATTTATGTTTTGCTTGAAAGCTTGAATTCCTCCTGTGCTATAATCTGAAAGGTTTCCAGTCGTCAGCTTTAGCCCCCTCGTAGGAAGTACATGGGTGTTCGGAAAAGCATTTAATCACTCTTTATCCAACGTCTTGGTCCATGAAGGAGGTGATAATGCGGCGAACCAGGCAATCGGACTATAAGGCGTTAACACTTTCAGTTAGCCATAGGAGTTTTATGGTGGGGCTATGACATAGCCCCTGGTATGTATGCGTCGTATGGTGCCTTACATATTTGATCTGAAAAAGATCCCTCGTGTGACACGGAGAATCGCTAAAGATTCCAATAAGTCGTCAAGTGGTTGACCAGCTCACGCCGCATCATGACAGTTAGTTTTCGGCTTTCTCTACTGAGGTGCTCGTCCGATTTAGACCATGGCACAATCGTAGTAGTTCTCCCTTTACTACCCTAGCCGATAGAGCGGAACGTAGGGTAGCAAGCACAAGAGCCCGGAAACCCAACTATTGACCCAAGACAATGATTCGGAGCTGACGCATATAAGACCAAACTTGCGACGTCGAAGTATGCTATAGAGCTGTTCAGACTTTTACTAGAAACTCATTTGTTCCCACACCGAGCCCCTGGCAGGTTAGGCCAAGGTGTTTCTGTGAAATAACTGTAGGAGCCATATTTGTCGGGTAAACCATACGGATGATTAGTTCAGATATTGTTTACTGGTAACTGAGCGATATGCCAATGATTACTTATGATATATATAAAAGCCATCCGCCCGGCTATTTGACATGCTCGGGGTTGGAGGCGGAGGAACAGGCATAGTACAGGCTCAAGAAATAGGGAGTGCTGTCTACAAAAAGTTATTTTGGACCTCCTGTCGCATGTCTGCGCCGCATTCCTCGGTGGGGGAATCCTTGATGGAAATAGCCCCTTGGGTGAATGTACGGATCCGGACTCCGATAGAGCTAGTTTCAGATGTTTATCCTGTTCGTCACCTGTTTTTAAAAGGATAGCGAAGGAAAAAAAGAAAAAAGGTAATAAAAGAAAGTTAATGGAGTGCTTGCAGGCTTGTCCGTATTGTGCTTCCGCCAATGCCTATGGTATCTTGAGGGCGTAATGATGTATGTGCGGTACAAATTTTGTAGGTGTGTGGAGTGGGCGGCGGAAGACGGGTTGCTATTTCCGTTCTAGGAGTAGATGATCCTCGGGTGGAGATTGCTTCTACCCCTGGTGTTTCGTTGGTGAACCTTTTTGTCATCCCTGTCGCTTGGCGGCCTCCTCCCCCTGTGTTCGGCGTTGAGCTTGCCGGCCTGTTTAAATACCCAGCAGTTTCTGTTGGTATGATTAGCTAGTTTATCGGGGCAGCCATGAATCTGGCAGGGTCGGTCCAATATCCTGTCAAAGTTGGATGGTTCGTCATCTATTCGCCTTGAATGGCTTCTTCCGCTAACTGGGCTTGGCGTTGTGAATCCGGCGTTGACCGCCATGTCGCCTGATCTTCCATTGTCATTGCGACTGTTGTTTTTGCTTCCTCATGGCTTACTGTTGCCGTCTCGGATTTCGGAGGTGCCCTGGTTGCTGGCGCTATTGCTTCTACGAGCGAGCCAGCTGTCTTCTCCCGCGCAAAAGCGGGTCATCAGAGCAGTGAGGGCTAGGACCTTCTTGGCCAAGGTGGCGTGCAAGCCATTCGTCCCGGACGCCGTGTCTGAAAGCCGCAAGGGCTTACGCGTCTGGACAATCGACGATTTGCTTCTTTTTGACTAAGAACCGAGTCCAGAGCTCCCTAGCTGATTCTCCAGGCTGTTGGACAATTTGACTTTGGTCATCGGCATCCAGTGGTCGGACATATGTTCATCGAAAGTTATCGAGGAAGGCCTCTTCCAAGTCCTCCCAGCTGCCTATGGAATTTTCAGGCAGGCTATTTAACCAGTGCCGAGCTGGCCCTTTTAGTTTTAGTTGGAGGTATTTAATGGCGTGGAGGATGAAATCTTCTATCCATACCACGGGATCGGTTGCCCCATCGTATGATTCAATATTGACGGGTTTGAATCCTTCGGGGAATTCATGATCCATTACTTCATCAATGAAGTAAAGCGGGTGTGCGGCGCCTCTATGCTGGGAAACACTGTGACGTAACTCTGAAGGAGTCCCTTTGCGGTTTTCGGCTCGAGCGCGGCGAGGTTTGACACGTCCGAATAAGTAGCCGTTGTCGCGTGTCGAAGCATGCTTTCACGATCCGTAGATTGGTCTTGTGTGTCCTGCTCTATTGTCCAAGTCTCTCTGCAGGTCGTCTGGGTAATCGTGACCTGCGTTGTTCCTGCCTTTATGGTGAGGTGGGGCGGTCTGGTGTTCGGCTTGAGTTGCCTCTTTATCGGGACAGAGTTGCCAGCGACCTGCCGCATTGTGTGACGATGGTATGGGCTCCAACGCCCCTTCATCGGACTGGTATAGCAATCTGTGCTTTTGGTAGCCTTTGGCTAGGCTACTAAGGCCGTATTCTTCGGCGACCAGGACTTTGGTCCATCTGTCATTGAGTAGGTCTTGGTCAGCTTGAAGCTGCTGCTGCTTCTTTTTCATGCTCCTTGCCATAGCTATCAGCCTGCGCATGAAGCGCTCCTGTTCGAGGGGCTCTTCAGGTGCGATGAAGTCTTCATCGCCGAGGCTTACCTCATCTTTGGAGAGCGGAAGGTAGTTGTCGTCTTCCGAACTGTCGCTGGGCAGGGCCTGTTCGTCGGGGCTGGCTTGCCCATTTTCCTGTTCCTCCTGCTCGAATGTTGCTCCCACAGGGTCTTCATTGCTTTCGGCGCCGTCCGGAGTACTATTTTCTCCAGTGCCATCGTTGCTGCGGCGTGACTTGGGGCGGCGTTTGGGGCGCCGGAACTTAGACTGTGACTCAGGAGTTTTAACTGGATCTCCCTTGTCTTTGCCGCGAGGCTTTTTTAAGTGTATCGATCATGTACACGTCGTGTGAAGGGGTGGCCATCTCGCGCCTGCTGACTGACGGGTCTTGGCCTTGCTCCTTATCGGCATCATCGTCTATACCGTCAATGTCTGTGGAGCCAGGAGTGGGCATGTCGGTTAAGTCCTCGATAGTGGCTATGAAGTGGGTGGCGGGTGGGAAGCAAAATTCTCTGTCGTCAGCCCCTAGTTCGAGCCGGACATAGTTCGGCTGTGAGTCTTCCGTGAATGACAGGTTCTTTAAAGAGTTTAGCACATCACCCAGAGGTGAGTGCTGAAAAACGTCTGTGGCGCTGAATTCGAAGATTGATAACCCATCTAGCTCGGTGTCCGCAAGCGTACATGGTCCAGAACTTATACCCGGAGACGAGTTCGGAGTTCCATTGACGCAAATATTGCGAGGTGTCGGGTCCGTGTGCGGCTCTAGCGCCGCGGACTCTGTGGCCTCGGATGGCATGATCTGCTCCGGTTGTAAGGCTGTTGCAGCAACAGGGACCATCTCCTCGATGTGATCCGATGACAGATTTAAGTCATGTTCATCGGGGCGAGGGGGAGCAATCGCTGCGGTCTCAAATCCATTGAAGATCAAGTCTCCACGGATATCCGCGACGTAGTTCAAGCTTCCAAATCTGACCTGGTGGCTAGGGGTGTAGCTATCGATCTGCTCCAGATGGCCAAGCGAGTTGGCCCGCAGTACGAAGCTGCCGAACAAAAAAATCTATCCGGGGAGGAAGGTTTCTCCTTGGACAGCGTCACTATAGACGATTGAAGGGGCCATCGGAACTTTCGTTGATGGCATAGTGGAACTCTCAATAAAAGCACCAATGTCGGTGTCAAAACCGGCGGATCTCGGGTAGGGGGTCCCGAACTGTGCGTCTAGGATCGATGGTAACAGGAGATGGGGGACATGATGTTTACCCAGGTTCGGGCCCTCTCCATGGAGTAATACCCTACGTCCTGCTTGATTGATCTTGATGAATATGAGTGTTACAAGAGTTGATCTACCACAAGATCGTAATGGCTAAACCCTAAAAGCCTAGCCTGTATGACTATGGTAATGAGTATATATCCTTTCCGGACTAACCCCTCTGGTTTATATAGACATCGGGGGGGATCTAGGGTTTACATAGAGTCGGTTACATAAGAAGGAATCTTCATAGTCAGTCACCAAGCTGGCCTTCCACGCCAAGGAGAGTCCAATCCGGACACAGGTACAGTCTTCGGCCTTCATGTCTTCACAGCCCATCAGTCTGACCCATGGATAACAGGCCGGACGCCCGAGGACCCCTTTGTCCAGGACTCCCTCAATCTCCAAGAAACCTTTGTATTGACAATCAAACGAGAGAGAGAGAGAGAGGAAGCCATCTAGCTACTAACTACGGACTCGAAGGTCTACAAAGAACTACTCACGCATCATCGGAGAGGCACCAATGGACATGGTGAACCCCTCCGTGATGGTGTCTGGATTGGATCTGGTGGTTCTGGACTCTGCGGCGGCTGGAATTGATTTTCGTCGACTCCCCTAGGTTTCTGGAATATTGGGGTATTTATAGAGCAAAGAGGCAGTCTGGGGGGCACCCGAGGTGGGCACAACCCACCAGGGCGTGTCTGGGCCTCCAGGCGCACCCTGGTGGGTTGTGCTCTCCTCGGAACACCCCCCAGGTGCAGCCTTGACCCATTAGGTGTCTTCTGGTCCATAAAAAATCTTCGTAAGGTTTCTTTACATTTGGACTCCGTTTGGTATTGATTTTCTGTGATGTAAAAAGCATGCAAAAAACAGCAACTAGCACTTGGCACTATGTCAATAGGTTAGTACCAAAAAATGACTACAAAATGATTATAAAACATCCAAGATTGATAATATAATAGCATGGAACAATCAAAAATTATAGATACATTAGCACGCGTATTAGATGAAGTTTAGTGTGGGGGACCAAGATTTTTAATTAAGTCTCTTATTTCACGCACCCCAAAAGTTAATCTAGCAACAAGGATTATCACTTTATGGTGTGCAAGTAGGTAGCTAGGTTTATCCAGAAACCCTTGTAGGCACGTAATTAAAATTTGCCAAAACGATTAGAGGATGTCTAACTTGATTTTGTAGGGTTTGCGTATGATGTGGTATAGCCTTCGTCATGATAATGAGTTTATGTATGAGATGGTTATATGCTGTAATGTTAAGTGGCCTGTGCGTCATGGCATGATGGCTGGAGCCACGAGATTGCCACCTTAATGTAAATATCGTAGAGATAGGTTACAAGTGATGGTGGCAAGATGTACATGGAGGACCCCAACGAGGAGAAGGTGTACCAGGTGCGGGACGAGGAGCTATAGTTTTGCGCCACGACAGAATTTCAGATTTTGGTGCCACGACAACGTTTTCTGAAACGACCACTGAAAGTGCGTTATATCGACTAGATGGGGGGTGAATAGGCGATTTTTATGAAATTCTTCACTGAGGAATTTGCTGCTGAGGAAATTCCTTAGCGAAGAACTACTAGCAGCGGAATAAGTACTCAAAAGTAAACACAACATAATACAAGCATAGTCATCATGATGAAATGAAGACAGGCACAGAGTACAGGAAGCGTAATCACAGGATCACTCAGGATGAAGACAAACAGACTAAAGAAATTGAACTGAGGAAATTGAGAAAGTCTTCAGTCAAAGTCTTCAAACACAGATATGAACAAACATACATCACAGTTATGAGGAAATGAAAGAGTTGAGGAAATAGAACCAGTAAGCTCGGTGAAGATAATGATTTGGTAGACCAGTTCCAACTGCTGTCTTAGTTGTACGTCTGGTTGGAGCGGCTGAGTATTTAAACTTGAGGACACACAGTCCCGGACACCCAGTCCTCACCGTATTCTCCTTGAACTAAGGTCACACAAACCTCGTCCAATCACTCGTGGTAAGTCTTCAGGCACTTCCAAACCTTCACAAACTTGGTCACTCGGCGATCCACAATTCCTCTTGGATGCTCTAGACCATGACGCCTAACCATCTGGAAGAAGCACAGTCTTCAAAGGTAACAAGCGTCGGATCCACTCAGGATCAATCTCTTCAGTGATGCTCAATCACTTGGGGTTTGTAGGTGTTTGGGTTTTGGGTTTTGGGTTTTTCCTCACTTGATGATTTTCGCTCAAAGTCCTCGGAGGATGGGTTGCTCTCAAATGACAAGTGTCAATTTCTCTCGGAGCAGCCAACCAGCTAGTGGTTGTAGGGGGGCGGCTATTTATAGCCTAGGGAGCAGCCCGACATGATAAGACATAAATGCCCTTCAATGATATGACCGTTAGGTGGATAGATATTTTGGGACAGCTGGCGCATAGCACAGCAACGGTCGGAATTTTGAGTAGCAAAATCCTCAGGGCTATCATGTTTCTCACTGTGTAGGCAATCCGCACTGGTGAATTCCTAACTCGTCAGTCAGGACAAATTCCTCAGAGACCAGAAGAACTTCGTCTCCATCACTGAAGAAATTGACTGAACTGTATGAGATTTCCAATGACTTCACTCGAAGGGATTGGTAGGTGTAGGATTTTGAGTTGAGCATCACATGGAAATTTTTCCTTAGTATTTCCTCGACCCCCTTTAACAGTACGGTGTTTCCTATGACTCAAGAAAGAGAAAAACGAAACTATGAACACGAAAGTCTTCAAGCTTCATATTTCTCGCATGAATATCAAGTCTTCACGGACACACCAATTTCTTCACTTTCAAAGTCTTCATGAAAGTCTTCAGAAATACCAAAATCTTTAGTCGAAGATATTCATTTTTGGGGGTCGACTTTTCCTATAAATATCAAACTCCTCATAGACTTATAGAACTGTGTACACTCACACACGCATTAGTCCCTTAACCTATAAGTCTTCAATACACCAAAATCACTAAGGGGCACTAGATGCACTTACAATCTCCCCCTTTTTGGTGATTGATGACAATATAGGTTAAGTTTTCAACGGGGATAAACATATGAAGTGTAAATACTCATATTGAGGAATTTGATTGCAAGATATAGAAGAACTCCCCCTGAAGATGTGCATAGTGAGGAATTTGCTTTTGAAGCAATGCACACTTGAAGAGTTGAATCATGGAGATCTCCCCCTATATCTTGAGGATGTGCATTTAACATATAATATGAAGAATTTGAAATGCATGATGAAGTATGGTGCCTGATGAAATTCGTGCAATAATATTTAACGAGGAATAAGCATGCAGAATAGTGCATCAAGAGTATCAGAGCACAGTGCATCAAAAGTATCAGAGCACCATTGGGTTTAAGATTACAACTCGATCCAATAAAGTTTCAGAAGAACGAGAGTTGTAACTTAGCAGATAAAAAACGCCCATATAGTAGACCCGCTTGAAGACTAACTCATATTTCTCCCCCTTTGTCATTGAATGACCAAAAGGATCGAAAATGAGGACTAACGCCCCTGAAGATAATCATGTTGATGAAGGAGCGCCAGCATTGTTGGGGTCGTTTGTTGATGTAGGGCCTGCCGCGGTGTCGTCCAAATCTTCATGTTCATCAGTGTCGCGCGATGAATAATATGAGCTGGCCACCAGAGAAGGAACCTTGACCTTCTTGAATTTCTTCGGAGGAGGTGCAGACCAGTCAAAATCTTCATTAAGACCCATGTTCTTTAGATCTTCTTCACCATACAGATGTGACAGGATTGCCCAGGTGCGACCGAAGACTTGATGGAGGTAGTAGTGGTTTTTCTTCACTGCATTGTGTGTGGCAGTCATGTTGTGAAGAAGTGAACCAAACTGACGCTTAACCCATTTGTGATTTCGATCCACCTTCTGGTGAAGACTAAGCAGAAGTTCACGGTCAGTCATCACGCGCGGAGCAGTGGCTTGAGGAGTGGACTTAGGTGCATTGGCAGAGTCATGTGTGGCAGAGTCATCATTGGTGGAATAAGATGCAGCTTTGCGAAACTGACCATCCAATGGACGAATGCCTTCATCAATTACAGCTGGTGCCTTGCCCTTTCCATCAACTGAGGAATATGTCTGCTTGTGGACTTCAATTGGGGGCAAGTAGCTGAGATGATTCTGGAAATCAGCTTTGTAGTTGAGTGAAGACCTTGTCCTGAGGAATCTCATGATCCAAGGTGCATAAGGCTTCAGCTCAAACGGAGATAGTGCAACATTGGCCATAGTCCTTGAGGGAGTCCTGGATTAGGGGGTGTCCGGATGGCCGGACTATACCTTCAGCCGGACTCCTGGACTATGAAGATACAAGATTGAAGACTTCGTCCCGTGTCCAGAAGGGACTTTCCTTGGCGTGGAAGGCAAGCTTGGTGATACGGATATACAGATCTCCTACCATTGTAACCGACTTTGTGTAACCCTAACCCTCTCCAGTGTCTATATAAACCGGAGGGTTTTAGTCCATAGGACAACATACACAACAACAATCATACCATAGGCTAGCTTCTAGGGTTTAGCCTCTCCGACCTCGTGGTAGATCTACTCTTGTACTACCCATATCATCAATATTAATCAAGCAGGACGTAGGGTTTTACCTCCATCGAGAGGGCCCGAACCTGGGTAAAACTTCGTGTCCCTTGCCTCCTATTACCATCCGGCCTAGACGCACAGTTCAGGACCCCCTACCCGAGATCCGCCGGTTTTGACACCGACATTGGTGCTTTCATTGAGAGTTTCTTTGTGTCGTCACCGTCAGGCTTGATGGCTCCTACGATCATCGATAGTGATGCGGTCCAGGGTGAAACTTGTCTCCCCGGACAGATCTCTGTCTTCGGCGGCTTTGCACTGCGGGCCAATTCACTTGGCCATCTAGAGCAGATCGAAAGCTATGCCCCTGGCCGTCAGGTCAGATTTGGAAGTTTAAACTACACGGCTGACATCCGCGGGGACTTGATCTTCGACGGATTCGAGCCACTGCCGAGCGCGCCGCACTGCCACGACGAGCATGATCTAGCTCTGCCGCCTAACAGTGCCCTGAAGGCCGCACCCGCATCAGCTTCGACCCTTAATTCGGAGCCAACTGCGCCGATCGAGGATGGGTGGATGGATGCCGCCTCGGGGGCTGCGATCCTAGCGGCGATCGAGCCGAACACCAGCCCCGCACTCCGCGAGACTCGTGATTCCAAGGAGCCGAACTCCTCTCCGGACTCCGAACCATTCGCGCCTCTGCCGATCGAATCCGATTGGGTGCCGATCATGGAGTTTACTGCCGCAGACATCTTCAGCATTCGCCCTTTGGCGATATTATGAAATCACTAAAGTCTCTCTCTTTATCAGGAGAGCCCTGGCCGGACTACGGTCAGCGAGATTGGGATACGGACGATGAAGAAATTCAAAGCCCACCCACCGCCCACTTTGTAGCCACTATCGACGATTTAACCGACATGCTCGACTTCGACTCCGAAGACATCGACGGTATGGACGCCGATGAAGGAGACGATGAAGAACCAGCACCTATTGGGCCCTGGAACGCCACCTCGTCATATGACGTATACATGGTGGACGCACCAAAAGATGACGACGAGGAGCGGAAGGACGCACCGAAGGCTTGTTCCCTCGAAAAGCAGTCAAAGCGGCGACGCAAGCACCGCCCCAAATCCCGCCTCGACAGCAATAGCAATCACACAGACCCAGCGCTGGAGCAAGGCGAACCGCTGCCGGACAACGGCAATCCGGATAATCAAACTGAACAAACAAATCCTATCAAGGATAATGGTTCGGACGACATAATGCCGGACAGGCACCCGGAGCAGCAGACTGCCCGTAAAAGGCTTGTTGCCACCGCGAGGAGTCTGAAAAAGCAGAAGCAAAGGCTCAAGGCCGCGCAAGACACACTCCAAATCAGATGGAGTAAAATACTCAACACAGCAGCAAGGTACGGCGACAATCGCCCCTCCAAGAGCTACCCAAAGCGGAAGCTGCTACCCGAATTCGATGAGGAGGCCTCAGACCCCCCACAACCAAATATCAAAGCAGCCACTTGGTCGGATAGACGACCCCTCTACCAACACAGAGCGGCATACAACGCCACTCACAATACAACACACGACCCATGCGAGGGCTCGCACCCAAAGGACGATGCAGCAAGATCCATCTATGGACCACGCAAGCGCGCCCCGGCATACAATGCAACACAACAAACATCCGAACAACACGGTACACCTAGCTACAGGGGTGCCGCACACCCCCTATGTTTCATCGATGAGGTGCTAGATCATGAATTTCCAGAGGGATTCAAGCCCGTAAACATAGAGGCATACGATGGAACAACAGACCCTGGGGTCTGGATTGAGGACTACATCCTCCATATCCATATGGCTCGAGGAGATGATCTCCACGCCATCAAGTACTTACCCCTCAAGCTCAAAGGGCCAGCTCGTCACTGGCTCAAACGCCTCCCCGAAAGCTCCATTGGAAGTTGGGAAGAGCTCGAAGACGCCTTTCGGGTAAATTTTCAAGGGACTTATGTCCAACCTCTGGATGTGGACGATTTGAGTCATATAACTCACCAGCCCGGAGAGTCAGCCCGAAAGCTTTGGAACATGTTTCTTACTAAAAAGAACCAGATTGTCGACTGTCCGGACGCCGAAGCCTTGGCAGCTTTCAAGCATAGCGTCCGTGACGAATGGATCGCCAGACACCTCGGCCAAAATAAGCCGAGAACGATGGCCGCATTAACAAACCTCATGACCCGCTTTTGCGCGGGTGAGGACAGCTGGCTAGCCAGATGCAGCACCAGCGACCCCAGTACATCTGAAGTTAGAGATGGAAACGGGAAATCACGGCGCAACAGCAATAACAAATGCCGGAATAAAGAAGATAGCACGAAGGGCACGGCAGTAAATGCCGGATTCAAAAGCTCTCGGCCAGGTCAAAAGCCGCCCCCTAAAGGCACCAGGGATGAACTGTCTAGCCTCAACAAAATTCTGGACCAAGTATGTCAGATCCATAGTACCCCTGATAAACCTGCTAATCATACCCACAGAGAATGTTGGGTCTTCAAGCAGTCCGGCAAGCTCAACGCCGTACATAAGGGGGAGGATACACCAAGTGAAGACGAGGACGAGCCTCCCAAGCAAGACACGGCGGAACAAAAGAAATTTCCACCAGAAGTCAAAACAGTAAACGTGTTACACGTGATCAAGGGAAAAGACAACACGGCACTCCCAGGAAAATATACCCAAGTGCCTGTCACCGCAAAGTCCTGCCACTGGTCGTCTCAACCAATCACTTTCGACCATCGTGATTACTCAGCAAGTATCCGACACGCAGGATGGGCTGCCCTGATATTAGACCCTATAATTGGCGGATATCACTTCACACGAGTCCTGATGGACGGCGGCAGCAGCCTAAACTTAATATATCAGGATACAATCCGCGGGATGGGGTTAGACCCAACACAAATTTGCCATAGCAATACTACCTTTAAAGGAGTAATGCTAGGCCCAGGGGCTCGTTGTACGGGCTCCCTCCTACTACAGGTTATATTCGTCTCCCCCGATAACTTCCGTCACGAGCATTTAACCTTCCACATCGCTCCGTTTCAAAGTGGCTATCAAGCACTGCTCGGACGCAAAGCTTTCGCTCACTTTAATGCAATACCACACTACGCCTCCCTCACACTCAAGATGCCCGGTCCACGTGGCATCATTTCAGTGAACGGAAATATCAAGCGATCTCTGCGCGCCGAAGAGAGTGCGGCTGCCTTGGCAGCTGCACACTAAAGGCGCCCGGACCAATGAAAGCATCCAAATAGGTCGTCAAGACCTTAGACACAACCAATCAAGTCTGGCGCCGCTATTTATACCGAATAAGTGGTCACACCCCTATTTGCCAATACAAGGGGCTCAACGCGCGCAGACAAGTGGCAATTTCTTATCATCTTGAATTATACATGGTTTCTTTAAAAACTCTCTTTTTGCACGACAACTTTTTCACTTAACTTCCTCTCTTTTATAGACGATCATCGTGCTACACCCGTCCAGGATACGGCACAACGGAGACACAGGCGCAGACGTGCAGCAGGGACCCGCTCCAAGGATTCTTTTTAGATTAAGACCCTGCGTAAACCTTTTTTACTGTCTCTTGTTGATATATATCCACCGTTGAGAAGGATGCTGACGTCTTGGCATGTGGCCACGCCAGAACAATGCATGTACCTGGACACAAGGGGCTTCTTACAAAGGCCATTATTTAGGCCCGGTTTATACCACAAAGACCGAATACCTTAGGGAGTGTTCGGCGTCGCGAGTTTGGCCCTATATGCATCAGCTCCGAATCATTGTCTTTGGTCAAATGTTGGGTTTGCCCGGCTCTTGTGTTTTGGTGCCTTACGTTCCGCTTTACCGGCTAAGGTAGCACCAGGAGAACTACTGCGATTGTGCCCTGGTTCATCCGGACGAGCACCTTAGTAGAGAAAGCCGAAAACTGACTGTCATGATATAGCGTGAGACTGGTCAACCACTCGATGACCTGTGGGAATGTTAGAATTCCTCCGCCTTAACGAAGGGTTGTTTTCCGGCCAGGCATGTACGCACCCCGGAATCGGGAGAGTGTGGAGCCACCAGGGGCTATCTAGTAGCCCCACTGTCAAACTCCTATGGCTAAGTGAAAGTGCTAAAGCATTATAGTCCGGTTGCCTCGCTCGCTCCGCTATCACCTCCTTAATAGGACCAAGACGTTGGGTTAAGTGTGAACGCGTGTTTTTGCGAGCACCTCCGCATTATATGTGTGGGGGTTGAAGCCGACGACTGCAATCTTTTAGGTTATACACATGTATACATAAACGGCCACCCAGGAGGCATCATATTACTTTCAGGCAAAAGTATAAAAATAGCCTTATAAAAATTTATAAAGGCATTTCGCTTACAATGAGATTACATATCACTCAAACATAATATTTTTTGAGCACTGGGTCTCTATCAAACGGGCACCCTCAAGAACTTCTTCAAAGTAGTGCTCAGCAGCCTTTCGACCTATAGCCGAATCCCGCGCTGCAACATTGGTAGCATCCATCTCCGCCCAGTATGCCTTAACATGGGCAAAGGCCATCCGTGCGCCCTCTATGCACAACGACCTCTTCATCACATTAATGCGCGCCACCATGTCAAGGAACTGCTGCACCAAGCTGAAATAGCTGTTCGGTTTTGACCTTTCCGGCCATAGCTGATCCACAACAGACCTGATGGAGAGTCCGGACAACCTATTCAGTTCGGCCCATTCGGCTAATTGGTCAGTCAATGAAAGTGGACGCTCGAGAGAATGAAATTGTCTCCAAAACAACTGGTCTACTTCACGGTCCGTCTGACCCTGGAAGTACTTGGCCGCATCGGCAGCGCTCGCCGCCAAATCCATATACACATCCTCCGAACTCCACAGCCGATCCAGAGGGGCATACCGTGGATCTCCGAACTTCCTCCGCAACATAAAGGATTTCCTAGCTACAATATCCCCGGCTTCCCGCAGCTCCTCCTTCTTTGCCCTCATAGCAGAGCGGAGGTCTTTTTTCGTCGCAGCAGCCTTCTCAAGGTCCGATGCCTTCGCTTGGTTTTCCTTTTCAAGAACCCGACAACGGTCGGCGGCGGCTTTTAATTCTATGGCCATCTTGGCCATCTTGTCTCGGCTCTCGCCATTCGCGGCCTTCTCGGCTTGCAACTCTTCGTCCGCCTTCAAAGCAGCCGCATTACCCAACCTCGCTTGTTCCTTGGCTCGGGCAAGTTCTGCCCGCAAGGCTTCAACAGTGGCAGCTCCATCTGCAGTCACAACATAGTAAAGATGTTGGCATCATGCTGCTCTTCCTATTGTGGCGTTTACCAGATAATGACACTTACCCTGTGCCTCGTCAAGCCTTTTGTTAACAAGCTCGATGTCGGCGTCTGCCGCATCCAACTGCCGTTCTAAATGGGCAAACTCGCTAGTCCGGCTAGCCACCGGAGCTTCCATCACCTGCACATAAAGGCAGTATGGTTATTACCTGGGAATATGATCCTCTGTTCGTCGTCGTTTCCAACGACAACCAGAGTCTCAGGGGCTACTATCTACACAGGGGCACACCTAGCATGTGCAGGACTATCATACATTCTTTTACGTACCTCAAAGCCTGTCAGTAGACTCATAAAAGCTTCATGCAATCCGCTTTCGGCGGACGATATTCTCTCAATCACCGTATTCATCAGCACACGGTGTTCATCTGAGATGGCCGCTCGCCCCACCAACTCCCTCAGAACATCAGATCGCACACTATACGATGTCGGACTCTTTTGTCTGCTCTCTTCGGGAGCCGGACACTGGGAGCTTCGAGGGCCAATGGGATTATCTTCTGGTCTCACGGACTCGGAGAGGCCCTCCGCGACGACACTTCAGGGTCGCCCGCTTCCGGAGCGGTGGAGTCCGGAGGAGGCGTTTCGCTCTCCATCATCTCTGGAAGAAGATCCCCCGAAGACGAACTCATTTGAGAGGGGCTAAGGCCCGAACTGCAAAAATATATGCGGTGGTTATTTTCTCAGAAGAAAAAGATGGAATATCGGTACTATTAAAGTATTTCGGGTCACTTACGACTCGCGGGAGAATTGATCCCCCCGCGGACTTTGTGCGGCAACAGCACCCCCCAAGGTAGGACCCTCTGTGGGAGACTTCTTCTCCCGTTTGGAAGCTTCGGCTTCCGAATCCCCGGGCCCAGTCCTTTTCCTCTTCTGGTCGTCTTCCTTCATGGAGACGCTCGCTCCCTCGGCTAGAATGGGCAGCGTTGGGGGCCCGCGTCTGCCCGCATTATCCTCCACAGTATCTTCCTTCAAGGGCTCCGGGCAAGGTGCGGTCTGGAGCATCTTTTCCAATACCGGATTTTCCAAACCCTCAGGGAGGGGGGCCGAACACCGAATCGACTTTGCCTTTGTTAGCCAGTCCTGGTCAAAAAGCAAACTCTCAGAAATAACTTCGTAACAAAGGAGAGATAGTATGTTCGGCTGGAAGATGCCTTACCTGTTTGGCGGCGCGGTTACTACTCAGGCCCACGTCCTCGGTGATTTCCGGACACTCCACCTGAGGTCCGAAGAATGACTTGTACATCTCCTCATGCGTCAGGCCGAGAAAATTTTGAATGACACGCGGTCCCTTGGGATTGAACTCCCACAGGCGAAGAGGCCGGCGTTTGCAAGGCTGGACTTGACGAACCAACATAACTTGTATTACCGCAACCAAACTGAAATCTCCATTGAAGAGATCTCGAATGCGGCTTTGCAGTATAGGCACGTCCTTGGCTGGACCCCAGCTCAGACCTCTGTTGATCCATGACATCAGCTGTGATGGAGGGCCCGAGCGGAAAACAGGGGGGCACTTGGCACTTCTAGGAGCCGTGATGTAGAACCACTCCTGTTGCCACAATTCAAACACCTCTGGGATGGAACCTTTGGGCCACAAAGCTCCCGTCATCTTGCGTATTGAGGCACCTCCGCACGCTGCATGTTGCCCCTCGATCATCTTCGGCTTCACTTCAAAGGTCTTGAGCCATAGGCCAAAGTGAGGGGTAACCCGGAGGAAGGCCTCGCACACGACAATAAATGTCGTGATATGAAGAAAGGAGTCCGGAGCTAGATCATGGAAGTCTAGCCCGTAGTAAAACATCAAACCCCTGACGAAAGGATCCAGAGCAAGGCCTAGACCTCGGAGGAAGTGGGAGACGAACATGACGTTCTCGTTGGGTTTGGGGGTGGGGACGGCCTGCCCTCGGGGAGGCAGCCGATGCAAAATCTCGGCGGTCAGATATCTGGCCACCCTCAACTTTTTGATGTCTTCTTCCGTGATGGAGGAAGGCACCCATCGGCCTTGAAGGCTAGATCCGGACATGACAGAAGGTTCGGAGCACCTGACCTGAACTTTGGGCGCTTGAGCTTGAGGTGGGGGAAGGATTCGATTGAGCACGGGAGGGAAAAATAAAAGCCTTGTCCCTTTATAAAGAGGGTGAATATCAAGCGTCCTCTCCGTGTCCGTTTGGACTTGCCTATAATCTAGGAGTCCTAGAAGCGGTTGGGTTACCCACGCCCATATTGATGAGGATCCCGGAATAAGGGGACACGATCTCTTCTTTAACAAGACGTGCCAAGGAAACCGCCTCGCATGACGCGCTGAGCTGGGATAATGAAACAACTCGAATAAAGGCTTGGCCGTGGTGTGTCACACTACGGAATACGTCAGCGGATTAGATTTGTGTAAATATTATTTTCTCTATGGCAATATGTGGAAACTTATTTTGCAGAGCCGGACACTATCTTTGTAATCAAAATCTTCTATGAAGTACTTGGAGGAGGAACCCGCCTTGCAATGCCGAAGACAATCTGCGCGCCGGACTCGTCGTCATTGAAGCCTGGTTCAGGGGCTACTGAGGGAGTCCTGGATTAGGGTGTGTCCGGATGGCCGGACTATACCTTCAGCCGGACTCCTGGACTATGAAGATACAAGATTGAAGACTTCGTCCCATGTCCGGAAGGGACTTTCCTTGGCGTGGAAGGCAAGCTTGGCGATACGGATATACAGATCTCCTACCATTGTAACCGACTTTGTGTAACCCTAACCCTCTCCGATGTCTATATAAACCGGAGGGTTTTAGTCCGTAGGACAACATACACAACAACAATCATACCATAGGCTAGCTTCTAGGGTTTAGTCTCTCCGATCTCGTGGTAGATCTACTCTTGTACTACCCATATCATCAACATTAATCAAGCAGGACGTAGGGTTTTACCTCCATCGAGAGGGCCCGAACCTAGGTAAAACTTCGTGTCCCTTGCCTCCTGTTACCATCTGGCCTAGACGCACAGTTCGGGACCCCCTACCCGAGATCTGCCGGTTTTGACACCGATAGTCCTCATGAAGAAATCGTGATAATTGACAGGAATGCCATGAACGATGTTGAATACCAGATTCTTCATGATGCCAACAATTTCCTCATCAGATGAGTCGTGGCCTTTGATAGGACTGATTGTCCTCGTAAGAATACGATAGACAGTTCTGGACACGTACAGCAATTCCTTCACGAGGAATTTGGTTCTTGGTGCTTGACCTGACTTCAAAGGTTTCATCAGCACCTACATGTAATGATGTGTGAGCTCAGCTTCACTGTAGATGCAGCGAGCTTCTTCAAGGGGAGGACTGAGTGGTAGAGCACGAAGCAATTCAGAGGCTGGTGTAGTGTAGTGAGTGTTTTCAGACATCCAGTCCAGCACCCATGAATTCACATCTTCAGCATCTCCGGTGATGTGCAGCGTTGTATAGAATTGAAGAATCAGTTCCTCATTCCAATCGCAGATGTCAGAACAAAAGTTGAGCAGCCCAGCGTCGTGAAGAACACTGAGGACTGGTGCGAAGCACGGCAGAGATTCCATATCCGCGTGAGGAATATGCTCATGGTAGAAAATCTTCTCCTTGTTGAACAGCACTGAGGAATAGAAATTGGCTTGACTAGCAGTCCAGAAACGCCTCTTCCTAATGCGAGCAGAGTCATATGGGTTGTAATCTTCGAAGAATACATGATCGCCGAAGAAATCATCAGCCTTGAACTTTTGCTTGCGTGAGTATGGATCATTTGGCTTCGGCAGAGGAGTGTCTGTGAGTTGCATCACGACCTCAGGAATCTCAATCGCATGTTCTTCAGGCTGAGGAATTTCTGGTTCCTCCTCAGTGGCAGTCTGCGTAGTTGGTTGTGCAGCAGCAGCAGTTTCATCAGCGCTGGTGGCTGGAATTTCCTCATGGACAGATGCAGTGGGATGAGTTTCTTCAGAGCCCATGTGAACAGTTTGTGTGGGGGACTGAGGAATTTGCTGTAGAGGAGTGAACATTGGAGAGTTTGGATGCTGACTTTCCCAGAATTCATCACTGATGACGGGTGTGGAGCAGCCAATGTCCACATCATCATTTTCCATTTCTTCAATGCCAGCCTCTTCAGTTGTGAACTGAGGCATAGGCGAGGAGATGATAGGTGTTGAAGGGATCGCATCCACTTCAATTTCTTCATCCAATGGTTCAGACGAAGCAGCAGAATGAGTTTCTTCATCAGATCCGCTGTGGATCACATATTCTTCATCAAAAGAAACAAGGTCCTTTGATGGCCTGGTTGAGATGGGAACAGCATCAATCGGATGTGCAAATGAACTTGTCATAGGCTTCATTTTCTTCGGAGCTGAAGAATCTGAAGCAGCTGATGCTTTCCTTTTCTTCACTGCAGCACGCTCTGCAGCCTTGGTCTTCTTCACATCCGATGCAGATGGAAGGATTGGAGTTGAAGTTGGTGCAGGACCAGCTGAGGAATCTGGTTGATTTTCTTTAGGCACAACTGATGCAGTTGCCCTGAGTTCTTTAGTTTCTTCAGGCACACCACTAGTGGGTGCCCTGGCAATTTCTTCAGCGGCTGGAATGCAGTCATCAGCCCTGGAACTCACATTATCTTCAGCAGCCTGATTGTCATCAGCGGTGCTGGCATTTTCTTCAGTAGGCTGAGCAGATGCTTCAGCCTGAGGAATTTCCTGTTGCGTTGGGGCTGCAACATTGGAAGTGAAGTTATCCGCAAGTTTCACAAAACGAACCTTGGCTCCAAGCCAATCAGCGCGATATGCTTCAAAGTCATCACTGAGTTTCTTAATCTCAGTCTGAGTAGTGACAAGTTCTTTAGTTGTTATAGAGACAGCGTTTTTCTTCAGATAGTGCTCTTTCTTGTACTGTGCTTTCTTGATCTGCCTGGCCTTCTCAAATTTCCACTTTTCTTCTTGAATGAAGTGGGTCAGCATTTGACTTTGGCCAGGAGTCAGCTTGAAGTCAGGCAAGGGAGTGTTGGGGTCCTTGTGCCAATCATCAATGTAGTCGAGGATCAGCTTGGGATCCAAAAGCAGTGGCACCTCTGATCCTTTGGCTCTAGCGGCCCTGACTTGCCTGTCTCTGATGATTTCTGCAAGTTCATCATCATCAGCTTCGTCTTCATCAGACGACACTTGGAAAGCGACTTGCTTCTTTTGAGGACTTGGGCGTGGACCTCGTCCAGCAGTGGCCTTTGTCTTCAGTAGTGAGGGGCCAGCTGAGGAACTTGGTGCAGCTGAGGAACTAGCTGAGACACCTGAGGCAATGGAGATGCCGGCAGTCCTTTGGCACGAAGCGAGATGCACGGGTGCTGAGGATTTGGTCAGAATAGCTGAAGGCTTCGGCGGAGGAGCTGAGGACTTTGGAGGAATAGGAGCAGCATGAGGAATTGGCCGTGAGGGCTTTGATGATTCTGGCCATGAGGGCATTGCTGAGGAACTTGGCCTTGAGGGCATTGTTGGTGAAGCACTTGGCTTGCGCGCAGGCTTCTTTGACATAGCCTTCTTTGGCTTGACAGCAAAGGCCTCAGCAGAGGCAGCAGCAGAATCTTCATTGAATTTCCTCACTGCTTCTTTGGCTTGCTTAGCCAACTTGCCTTGGCGCTTGGCCCATTCATCAGGATAGTCCTCACCGCGCTTGAGGCTGGTGGGATCTGCTATTTGGCCAGGTGCCAGTGGTGCTCTTGGGCATGGAGGATTGAGTGTGAATTTCTTCATATACTTAGGAGTGACATATCTGTACTCCCTCCATTCTCTTGCCCATCTCCTCTCTATCTTCTGAATGCGCACTTTGCGCTCATTCTTGGTTTCCTCAGTAGGTGTGCAGTACCCAGCATATATGTCATCAGGGATCTCAAACGCTGTATTTACCTCAGGCCTCTTTCCTCCCTTCTGTGGCCTTTTACCATCAGCCATTTTCTTCAGTTGAGGAATTTGAACAATCGAATTCTCTGAAGAAGTATGCAACTTTTCTTCAAGGAACGCTGCAAATGAGTTAAGTTGATGAGAACCTAGTGATTCAGCAGCTGACATGTGTACCTGTGAACAGAGTATAGTTGCGAGGAATTTGGAGAGGTCATATGCGTTCTCAGAAGGTTTTTCAAAATGAACAGGTTTGAGGAATTTGACCAGATGAGTCTTGCAGATTTTCACTAAGCGTTCTTTGTCTTAGGTTCCAGAGTTGTATAGATCGAAGATCCACACAATTGAGGAATCTTGAAGAAAAATGATGCTTAGAGAAACGAATCAAGAACGGATGACTTGTGAGGTGTTCAGTGTGTGAAGATATGAAGAAAAACACTTTTGAAGATTTTGTAGATAATCATTCGAATCAACGAGGGCAGTAAAAGTAACTTTTATTTACCCTGGACGAAGAACACGACGAACTGGAGTGAGGAGATGTGAAGTTCGTCTGTGCAAATCTTCCACGCCCTAACTTGGCGGAGGAAGACGGCTACGGCGGCAGCGGAGTGAAGATGTCCGCGGTCGGTGCGAGTACGTCGGCGACGAGGTCGAGGCAGTGAAGCTCTTCCTCACCGGCGGCGATGAAGTAGCGGCGGCGCTAGGGTTTGAGAAGCTCGAGCTGGAGAGAGAGGTCGAGCGGAGTAAAAGAAGTGAGGAAGGGAAGGAGGGGTATTTATAGCCACGGTGAAAAACTGCTCGCCCGAAGAAATTGGACGAACGTGCCCCTGACCCTTCTCATTCGCATGACATGTGTCACCCACTTAGTGAGAGGTGGAGATCGTGTTAGATCATGGGTGAGTGGATAAGTGTATCGAGGGATGCGGAACGGTTTGAGCGGCAAAACCGAAAATTTTGATAAGATAGGTTTTAAAGTTTCATTCACAATTTCTTCAGCTGACAAGGACACAGTGAAGATTTTGAACGAGTTTCAAATAGAACGCACATGAAGAATTTGTGAACAGATTGGGTTGAGTATAGCATAGAGGGGAAGGGTCCGATCACATTCACTTAGCAGAAAACCAACTTGAAGAAATAGCAATAAGTGAATGCTGTAGAGGACATAAACTCATATATATATATATATAGCCAATGAAAAAATGACGGAACCAGTGAAGACTATGCAAAGTTGAAGAATATGAATAATTTGAGGAATTTCAACTTTTGGTGGTGGCGTGACCCACCGTATAAGAATGATGATTTCAGACACCGCGTACAATTATCGTAGGTTTCTGAGAATCAAATTCTTCGTTAATTTCTTCACACTAAGAATGTTATTCTTCATTGATTGAAGAAAAACATTTCTTCATGTGTTGCACATATAAGTCATCAATTTTGCATAAGTGTTAGGATGAGTGTCCTTTTCAAAGAACATTCGAAGACTCTAAGATATTTAGCTCACACCGCAACTTGCTAAATCTCTTCTCATCCAAGGGCTTTGTGAAGATATCGGCTAGGTGTTCTTCAGTCTTCACATGCTCAATAGAAATGTCGCCCTTCAACACATGATCACGAAGAAAATGATGACGAATCTGAATGTGCTTTGTCTTCGAGTGCTGAACTGGGTTGTGTGCAATCTTGATGACACTCTCATTGTCACAGAAGAGAGGTACATTCTTCATGTTGACGCCATAGTCCTTGAGAGTTTGCTTCATCCATAGCAATTGGGCACAGCAAGAACCAGCGGCAATATACTCAGCCTCAGCAGTAGATAGTGATACGCAGTTCTGTTTCTTCAAGGACCAATAGACCAAAGATCGTCCGAGGAAATGACATGTACCAGATGTTGACTTGCGATCCACACGATCACCAGCATAGTCAGAGTCAGAATATCCAACAAGATCAAAAGCCGAGCCCTTGGGGTACCATAATCCAAGTGTTGGTGTGTGAGCCAGATATCGAAGAATATGCTTTACAGCCTTATGGTGTTATTCCTTCGGTGCAGCTTGAAATCGGGCACACATGCAAACACTAAGCATTATATCTGGCCTAGATGCACATAAGTATAATAAGGAACCTATCATGGAGCGGTATACCTTATGATCGAAGTCAATACCATTTTCATCAGTGCACAGATGGCCATTTGTGGGCATAGGAATTTTGACGCCTTTGCAATCTTGCATGCCGAATTTCCTCAGTACATCCTTGAGGTATTTCTCCTAAGATATGAATATGCCATTGTGTTGTTGACGAATTTGAAGACCTAAGAAGAATTTCAACTCTCCCATCCTAGACATTTGATATTCTTCACTCATCATATAGGAAAATTCATCACTATAACATTGGTCAGTACAGCCAAAGATAATATCATCAACATATACTTGGCACACAAACAATTCACCATCGTAAGATTTAGTGAAAAGAGTAGGGTCGAGTGAACCGGGTTTGAAGCCTTTATTCATGAAGAGTTCCTTCAAAGTATCATACCAAGCCCGTGGGGCCTGCTTGAGGCCATAGAGGGCCTTGTTGAGTCTGAAGACTTTGTCAGGATTCTTTGGATCTTCAAAACCTGGGGGTTGAGCAACATACACTTCTTCCTCAAGCATACCATTGAGGAATGCACTTTTCACATCCATTTGATATAGAGTGATATCATGATGGTTAGCATAAGCAAGTAATATGCGAATAGCCTCAAGTCTAGCAACAGGTGCAAAAGTTTCATCGAAATCAATTCCTTCAACCTGTGTGTAGCCTTGAGCTACAAGCCGTGCCTTATTACTCACCACAAGGCCATTTTCATCTTGCTTGTTGCGGTAGATCCACTTTGTGCCGATGATATTGTGCTTGCGAGGATCTGGACGTTTGACCAGTTCCCAGACATTGTTGAGCTCGAACTAATGTAATTCTTCTTGCATGGCTTGAATCCACTCAGGCTCCAGAAATGCTTCATCTACCTTAGTGGGCTCTGTAATAGAGACAAAAGCATACTGCCCACAAAAGTTAGACAAATGTGAAGCTTTTGAGCGTGTGAGAGGACCTAGCGCTTTGATGTCATTGATGATCTTTTCAACTTGCACTTCTTTTGCAATGCGAGGATGAGCTGCTTGTCGTTGAAGAATTTGATCGGCGTTTTCTTCAGCACCATTTTCTTCAGCATTTTCTTCAGGTGCATTAGCTCGACGTTCTTCATGTTCTGGAATGAATTCTTCAGCAGATTCTTCAGTAGGAATGACATCCTCAGTAGCCTTGAACTTGATAGTTTCCTCAGGTGCTGGTTCATCTATCACAGTAGGTAGGTGCTCTCTTTGCGAGCCATTAGTTTCATCGAACCGCACATCTACAGTTTCAACAACTTTGTGAAGAACGTTGTTGAAGACTCTGTAGGTCTGCGAGTCCTTTCCGTAACCAAGCATAAAACCTTCATGTGCTTTCGGTGCAAATTTTGAGTTGTGATGAGGATCTCTAATCCAACATTTAGCACTGAAGACTTTGAAATAACTTACATTGGGTTTCTTATCAGTGAGGAGTTCATAGGCAGTCTTTTTGAAGAATTTGTGAAGATATACTCTTTTGATGATGTGGCACGCAGTATCAATTGCCTCAGTCCAGAAACGACGAGGCGTTTTGTATTCATCAAGCATAGTGCGAGCCATCTCAGCAAGAGTCCTGTTCTTGCGCTCCACGACGCTGTTCTGCTGAGGAGTGTAAGGAGCAGATAACTCATGAGTGATGCCAAGTTCATCAAGATAGTCATCGAGACCAGAATTCTTGAACTCGGTGCCATTGTCACTTCTAATGTGCTTGATCTTCACACTAAAGTTGGTTGAAGCCCTCGAGGAAAATCGTTTGAAGACTTCTTGCACTTCATGTTTGTAAGTAACAAGGTGTACCCATGTGAAATGAGAATAATCATCAACAATAACGAAGCCATATTGAGATGCTTCATTTGAGATAGCAGAATAATGATTAGGACCAAAGAGATCCATGTGAAGCAATTCAAATGGGCGAGTGGTGGTCATGATAGTCTTCGCTGGATGCTTGGCCTTGGTCATCTTCCCAGCTTCACAGGCTCCGCATAGGTAATCCTTGAGGAATTTGACATTCTCGATGCCAATGACATGCTTCTTCTTCGCAAGCGTGTGCAAATTCCTCATGCCTGCATGACCAAGTCATTGATGTCAGAGCCAGCCTTCTGAAGCTTTTGCAAGTAAGCACACGGTTGGTTGTGGTCCTGTAGAGAAATCAACAATATACAGGTCTCCTCTCCTAAAGCCTTCGAAGACTTTGGAATTGTCAGCTTCCATAACCACAACACAACGGTACTTGCCAAATACAACAACCATATCAAGATCACAAAGCATTGAGACAGACATAAGGTTGTATCCTAAGGACTCAACAAGCATGACTTTGTCCATGTGTCGATCCTTTCTAATCGCAACCTTACCTAGACCTAATACCTGATTTTTGCCTTTGTCAGCAAAGATGATATGATTCAGATGCGACGGAGATAATGGAGCATCCATCAATAGATTCTTGTCACCGGTCATGTGGTTTGTACATCCACTATCGAGGACCCACTCAGTGGCTTTGGGTTGATCATCCTGCAGATGAATTAGTGCAGCTTACAAACTCATATACTTCATCAGTGAAGAATATGACATCAATTCATCAGATCAATTTCATCAAGTAAAAGAACTGATAAAGCAATATGAGGACGTGAGAAATGAAAGTTCATTTCTTCATGATTAGCCTGCGTCCTATCAGGCATCTCAGGTCTCCAGCAAATTCTTCAGACGATTACGTGCGTCTGGAGACCTGACCCTGCAGAAGAGATTAGTTCTTTTTCTTCACCACCCACATCTGAAGGGGTGGCAAACAGTTCATCATTCTGCGAGCTCCATACGAAAAGGATGGCATGGAAGCCAGTCCATTTCGTCTCACATAAGAGGGGTTAGAGTAAGCATAAGAGTATGCAGAGAAATTCTTCGAGGACTTATGGACATAATGATTTGAAGAATAATGCACATATCCATAATCCTTAGATCTTCCCTGCAAAACAGACGGGTTAGCACGATGATGTTTATATGAGGACTCTCCTCCATATGAGGAATTTGGTCCATATGAAGAATTTGATCTGGGGTTCCTATTCTTCACAGGTGGCGTCATGATGACATTCACCTGAAGATTATCAAGACATCTTTCAGGAACCCAGATTTTCTGCATAGGGGAGCCGTTCCTGCAGTTAGTGCCAACATATCTAACAAATACCTCACCATTCTGATTTTTGAATAGCTTATAGTTGGAGTCAATTGACTCATCATCAGAATGAGGAGATTCACATGCAAATCCAGATAAGTTAGATGGATCAACTGGAGGTCCCTTTGCAGCAACCCATGTAGTTTTGGGGTACTGCTCAGGCTTCCAATATGTACCATCAGCATTGAGTTTCCTCTCAAAGGTGATACCCTCTTTCCTAGGGTTCCTGTTGAGGATCTGCTTTTTAAGCACATCACAAAGAGCCTGATGCCCTTTGAGGCTTTTGTACATGCCTGTCGTGTACAATTCCTTCAGCCCTGCATTGTCAGTGATACTAGCAATGTCCTCAGATGAGGAATTAGTGATAGCAGAGGCATGTGAAGAATTTGAAACATTAGCAGCATTTGAACATTCAGGTGAAGAATTAGTAGATTCACGTTCAATGCACTTCAAGCATGGAGGAACAAATTCTTCCTGAGATGCGCTGATTTGTTGAGCAAGTAATGAATCGCGCTCCTTCTGAAGATCTTCATAACTCACTCTTAGCTTCTCAAGGTCTTGCTTTCTTCGAAGAAATTCATAAGAAAGCTTCTCATGATCCGATAAGAGAGTGTTATGATGACTTTGAAGTTTGTCAAGCTTGGACTGAAGTCTCTGAAGATTTTCAGTCAAAGTTTCAGTGCGATCCATTTCTTCACCCAACATATCATCACTTTTATTTAGCATGGTTTGAACCTTTTCTAAAGCCCTTTGTTGTTTTATAGCAATCTTAGCAAGTTTAGAATAGCTGGGCTTAAGGTTTTCATCAGATTCATTCTCACTTGATTCAGAGGAGGTATATTTGAGTACCTTGGCACCCTTTGCCATGAAGCAATAGGTGGGAGCGTAGTCATCATCGCCTTCATCAGCCTTGTTGGTGAGGTCATTTTCTTCAGTGTTGAAGATAGACTTGCTGACGAATGCAGTAGCAAGAGCTAGGCTCGCCACTCCGGATTCAGACTCCTCGGATGACTCCTCTCCCTCATTTTCTTCAGATTCAGCCTCAGAGTCCATTTCCTTGCCAATGAATGCCCTGGCCTTCTTGGAGCTGCTCTCCTTGTGATATGAAGGCTTTGAGGATTTTGATGATGAGGATTTTGTGGATTTCTTCTTTTTCTTTGCATCATCAGAACTGTAATCCTTGTATTTCTTCTTCTTTGATTCCTTTTCCCACTGAGGACAATCTTGAATGAAATGTCCAGGTTTCTTGCATTTGTGACAGAGCCTCTTCTTGTAGTCACTGGATGAGGAATCATTGCTCCTTGAGGATCTTCCAAGGCGACCACGTCTTGAGAACTTTTGGAACTTCTTCACGAGCAGAGCCAAATCATGGCTCGGTTCTTCAAGATCACCAAGGCTGCTACCAGAGTCTTCATCTTCGGACTCAGATACTGCCTTGGCCTTCAGTGCACGTGTTCTGCCATAGCTTGAACCATAGAGATCTCTCTTTTCAGCAAGTTGGAACTCATGAGTATTTAGTCTCTCGAGAATATCAGCGGGATCAAGTGACTTGTAATCAGCACGTTCTTGTATCATCAATGCTAGAGTGTCAAATGAGGAATCAAGCGATCTCAGCAATTTCTTCACCACCTCATGGTCAGTGATGTCAGTGGCACCAAGTACTTGAAGCTCATTTGAGATGTCAGTGAGGCGATCAAAGGTTTGTTGAACATTTTCATTGTCGAGTCTTTTGAAGCGGTTGAAGAGATTGCGAAGAACATCAACTCGAGAGTCACGCTGAGTTGAGACTCCTTCATTCACTTTGGACAACCTGTCCCAGATAAGCTTCACTGTTTCCAAAGCACTCACTCTGCCATACTGTCCTTTGCTTAGATGGCCACATATGATATTCTTCGCTTGAGAGTCGAGTTGCTTGAATCTCTTCACATCGGCGGCATTCAGAGAAGGTGTGACTGAGGGAACACCATTTTCCACAAATTACCACAGATCGTTATCAATTGCTTCAAGATGCATTCGCATCTTATTCTTCCAGTAGGGGTAGTCCGTCCCATCGAAGGTAGGACACCCAGCAGAGACCTTGATCATACCTGCGGTCGACATAACTAAAACTCCAGGTGGTTAAACCAAAATCACACAGAACAAGGGAGTACCTTGCTCTGATACCAATTGAAAGTGCGTTATATCGACTAGAGGGGGGTGAATAGGCGATTTTTATGAAATTCTTCACTGAGGAATTTGCTGGTGAGGAAATTCCTTAGCGAAGAACTACTAGCAGCAGAATAAGTACTCAAAACTAAACACAACAGAATACAAGCATAGTCATCATGATGAAATAAAGACAGGCACAGAGTACAGGAAGCGTAATCACATGATAACTCAGGATGAAGACAAACAGACTGAAGAAATTGAACTGAGGAAATTGAGAAAGTCTTCAGTCAAAGTCTTCAAACACAGATATGAACAAACATACATCACAGTTATGAGGAAATGAAAGAGTTGAGGAAATAGAACCAATAAGCTCGGTGAAGACAATGATTTGGTAGACCAGTTCCAACTGCTGTCTCAGTTGTACGTCTGGTTGGAGCGGCTGAGTATTTAAACTCGAGGACACACAGTCCTGGACACCCAGTCAAGGACACTTAGTCCAAGACACTTAGTCCTCACCGTATTCTCCTTGAACTAAGGTCACACAGACCTCGTCCAATCACTCGTGGTAAGTCTTCAGGCGACTTCCAAACCTTCACAAACTTGGTCACTCGGTGATCCACAATTCCTCTTGGATGCTCTAGACCATGACGCCTAACCGTCTGGAAGAAGCACAGTCTTCGAAGGTAACAAGCATCGGATCCACTCAGGATCAATATCTTCAGTGATGCTCAATCACTTGGGGTTTGTAGGTGTTTGGGTTTTGGGTTTTTGGTTTTTGGTTTTTCCTCACTTGATGATTTTCGCTCAAAGTCCTCGGAGGATGGGTTGCTCTCAAATGACAAGTGTCAGTTTCTCTCGGAGCAGCCAACCAGCTAGTGGTTGTAGGGGGCGGCTATTTATAGCCTAGGGAGTAGCCCGACATGATAAGACATAAATGCCCTTCAATGATATGACCATTAGGTGGATATATATTTTTGGACAGCTGGCGCATGGCACAGCAACGGTCGGAATTTTGAGTAGCAAAATCCTCAGGGCTATCATGTTCCTCACTGTGTAGGCAATCCGCACTGGCGAATTCCTAACTCCTCAGTCAGGACAAATTCCTCAGAGACCAGAAGAACTTCGTCTCTATCACTGAAGAAATTGACTGAACTGTATGAGATTTCCATTGGCTTCACTCGAAGGGATTGGTAGGTGTAGGATTTTGAGTTGAGCATCACATGGAAATTTTTCCTTAGTATTTCCTTGACCCCCTTTAACAGTACGGTGTTTCCTATGACTCAAGAAAGAGAAAAGCAAAACTATGAACACGAAAGTCTTCAAGCTTCATATTTCTCGCATGAATATCAAGTCTTCACGGACACACCAATTTCTTCACTTTCAAAGTCTTCATGAAAGTCTTTGGAAATACCAAAATCTTCAGTCGAAGATATTCATTTTTAGGGATCGACTTTTCCTGTAAATATCAAACTCCTCATAGACTTATAGACCTATGTACACTCACACACGCATTAGTCCCTTAACCTATAAGTCTTCAATACACCAAAATCACTAAGGGGCACTAGATGCACTTACAACCACCATGGCAACATTTTCTGAGATTGCTGCCATGGCAACATTTTTGAAATGGTTGCCATGGCAATGTTTTTGAAATGGTTGCCACGTCAACGAAATATTGGCCATCATGTCGCTTCAACTGAAGATTAAATACGATCATGGAGAACTCCCAGCGCCCAAGACTATACCATATCATGCTATTATGAATTGCCTAAGATGTTTATCCCTTTGTTTGCACCCTTTGATTTCATAGTAGTCAATTATTAGGGTGATATCTCATAGTAAATATCAAGTTAAAAGTTGTCTTCCCAGTGTTGCAACCGTCTATAACATGTAGTGTTCCAGAGTGCGTCATGTCCACATGAGTACAAACGAGACATGAGGTGTAAGAAGGGGATGGTCTAACCATGGATGTAGATAGCACTCGGTTGTCTTAAAATTCTGGCAGAATCATTCTGAGCTCGGAGCACAAAGCATCGAAAGATGAACAAGAGTCATATGGAGATATGACCGACAAAAGTTTGTCCGCTGGTCAAAATTCTCGTCATCGGTGATGTCCACATCAATGGCTGAGAACTAGATTTGGATCTTGAATCACTCGCTATTAATTATGAGAGAGATTAATTTGAGTGGGAGTGCATGATGGCCCACAAGTATAGGGTATCTACCATAGTCCTTCCGATAAGTAAGAGTGTCAAACCCAATGAGGAGCAGAAGGAAATGACAAGCGGTTTTCAGCAAGGTATTATCTGCAAGCACTGGAATTATCGGTAACAGATAGTTGTGTGATAAGATAGTTCGTAACGGGTAACAAGTAACAAAAGTAAATAAGGTGCAGCAAGGTGGCTCAATCCTTTTTGTAGCAAAGGACAAGCCTGGATGAACTCTTATATAAAGCAAAGCGCTCCCGAGGACACATGGGAATTACTGTCAAGCTAGTTTTCATCATGTTCATATGATTCGTGTTCGTTACTTTGATAATTTGATATGTGGGTGGACAGGTGCTTAGGTGTTGCCCTTCCTTGGACAAGCCTCCCACTTATGATTAACCCCTCTCGCAAGCATCCACAACTATGAAAGAAGAATTAAGATAAATCTAACCATATCATGAAACATATGGATCCAAATCAGCCCCTTACGAAGCAACAGATAAACTAGGGTTTAAGCTTCTGTCACTCTAGCAACCCATCATCTACTTATTACTTCCCAATGCCTTCCCCTAGGCCCAAATCATGGTGAAGTTTCATGTAGTCGATGTTCACATAACACCACTAGAGGAGAGACAACATACATCTCATCAAAATATCGAATGAATACCAAATTCACATGATTACTTATAACAAGACTTCTCCCATGTCCTCATGAACAAACATAACTACTCACAAAGCATATTCATGTTCATAATCAGAGGATTATTCATTATCATTAAGGATCTGAACATATGATCTTCCACCAAATAAACCAACTAGCATCAACTACAAGGAGTAATCAACACTACTAGCAACCCACAGGTACCAATATGAGGTTTTGAGACAGAGATCGGATACAAGAGATGAACTAGGGTTTGAGAGGAGATGGTGCTAGTGAAGATGTTGATGGAGATTGACCCCCTCTCGATGAGAGGATCGTCGGTGATGACGATGGCTTCGATTTCCCCCTCCTAGAGGGAATTTTCCCCGGAAGAACAGCTCTGCCGGAGCCCTAGAATGGTTCTGCCCAGGTTCTGCCTCGAGATAGCGGCGCTTCGTCCTGTAAGCTTCTCTCTGATTTTTTTCCAGGCCAAAACACACCATATAGCAGAAGATGGGCATCGGGGGCCTGCCAGGTGGCCCACAAGGCAGGGGCGCGCCCAGTGGGTAGGGCGCACCCCCACCCTTATGGAAGGTAGGTGGGCCCCCTCTGGTGCTTTCTTCGCCCAATATTTTTTATATATTCCAAAACAATTCTCTGTGAAGTTTCAGGACTTTTGGAGTTGTGCAGAATAGGACTTAATATTTGCTCTTTTTCCAGTCCAGAATTCCAGCTGTCGGCATTCTCCCTCTTCATGTAAACCTTATAAAATAAGGGAGAAAAGGCATAAGTATTGTAATATAATGTGTAATAACAGCCCATAATGCAATAAATATCGATATAAAATCATAATGCAAAATGGACGTATCAGTGCACTTTATATTAAAACTTGTTTAAACACTAGTGCCATATTAATTATGAATAAATGTCTATGAGTAGTTTGCATTATAGTTGTAGAATTATGGCTCAGGGTTCCACCCTTGTTGTTGAAATTGATTGACTGTTATTTATCTGGCTGAAACTTTATGTTTGAGAGG
Organism: Triticum urartu; assembly: GCF_003073215.2. Classification (NCBI taxonomy): domain Eukaryota; kingdom Viridiplantae; phylum Streptophyta; class Magnoliopsida; order Poales; family Poaceae; genus Triticum; species Triticum urartu. The sequence continues at coordinate 520,581,150 of NC_053027.1, read as the reverse complement.
ATCGTCCTCTAAAAGTGCCAAGAAGGATTTTGTCCTACTGCATGCTTACAATATTCTCTTGCTAATGCTATGGATGATGGGACTCACGTCCTTCAATCCAAAATTTAGAGTTGCATTATGGTGCGATTGCTTCTAAGAAACCTGAACTTCAAAATGGTTGGGATAGTTATGTGATATTCTTGGAATTGAAAATTATTTTAGAAACAAACAAAGATTAGAATATATGTGATATCTAAAGGAGTGTTTTGTTTGCAAGACCTAGTGAAGTGTTCAACTATGATTAAGACTAATATGCGTAAGATCCGGAAGAAGGCCAGGCATGAGTTGATGGTGAGAACTTAAAGAGAAAGAACAAAATCAAAGGATGTAATGAGACTTACATGCCTAGGGAAGTTCAGGGCTCCCGCCACTCTTAAAAGTTAGATGATTCTTCTGTTGAGTGGGAAAAATATTGAAAGTAAATTATAAGAAGTTTAGAGGCGGATGGATAAGAAGACTGGAATGTCCAGCTCAGGTATGAATGTCATACAAGTTATAAGATGTAGAGAAAGTCGGACAAGTAAACTGTGATTCTTGAGAATTGTGATTAAAATGTTAAGCACTAATTTCTTCAGGAATTGTGGTCAAAAGTTGATCACAAGGATACCAACTCTATTGCATAATGTTGTGAATCGATGCAAGAATTACTACAACCTAATGACCAACAAATAAATGAGGTTAAAATATGTGTTGAAAATTTTGTAAAAGTTATGATACTTTTTCATCAACATATTACCTCTGAATTTATTATCATAATTCATTTGAGAGTTTTGTACACTCTAGCCCATTGTAGAAGTTGCAAGGAGGTTGTTCATAAGAAAACAATAGTTGTTTGATGTAATGAACAAAAGGACCGTACTCCTACTGTGAATAGGATTTAAGTTATGACTATTGATGATAAAATTGAACATCCATAACACTGATGCTAAATATCGCAAGACTAAAAGAATACCACATATGTGTGGCACTGCATTTAGTCACATTGGAGAACCTCGCATGGAGAAATTTCATAGTGATGGATTTTGGGGTCATATGATTATGAATCATCTGACACTTGCAACTTTCTCCCAAATAGTGGAGTAAACTAAAATACTGTTCACGGGCCATAAAGAAAGAGCAACAAAAATAATTGGAAATATGCATATTGATGTATGTGTTGGGGAACATAGTATTTCAAAAAAATTGCGTACGGTCACGCAAGATCTATCTAGGAGAAGCGTAGCAACGAGCGGCGAGAGACGGAAAGCAGAAGCGTTTAGTAACGCGGTTGATGTAGTCAGACGTCTTCACGATCCAACCGATCAAGTACCGAATGCACGGCACCTCTGCGATCTGCACACGTTCAACTCGGTGACGTCCCTCGTTCTCTTGAACCAGCTGAGGCTGAGGGTGAGTTCCGTCAACACGACGGCGTGTTGACGGTAATGATGAAGTTACCGACGCAGGGCTTCGCCTAAGCACTACGACAATATGACCGAGGTGGAAAACTGTGGAGGGGGGCACCGCACACGGCTAAAGATCAACTTGTGTCTCATTAGGGTGCCCCCTGCCCACGTATATAAAGGAGGGGGAAGAGGAGGCCGGCCTAGGAGGGGTGCGCCTATAGGGGGAGGCCAACTAGGTTTCCCAATCCTAGTTGGTGTCCCCTTCCTTTTCCAAGAGGGGAGAGAGGGAAGGAGTAGGAGAGGGAGAAGGGAAGAGAGGGGGCGCGTCGATCCAAAATTTAGAATTGCATTATGGTGCGATTGCTTCTGAGAAACCTGAACTTCAAAATGGTTGGGATAGTTATGTGATATTCTTGGAATTGAAAATTATTTTAGAAACAAACAAAGATTAGAATATATGTGATATCTAAAGGAGTGTTTTGTTTGCAAGACCTAGTGAAGTGTTCAACTATGATTAAGACTAATATGCGTAAGATCCGGAAGAAGGCCAGGCATGAGTTGATGGTGAGAACTTAAAGAGAAAGAACAAAATCAAAGGATGTAATGAGACTTACATGCCTAGGGAAGTTCAGGGCTCCCGCCACTCTTAAAAGTTAGATGATTCTTCTGTTGAGTGGGAAAAATATTGAAAGTAAATTATAAGAAGTTTAGAGGCGGATGGATAAGAAGACTGGAAATGTCCAGCTCAGGTATGAATGTCATACAAGTTATAAGATGTAGAGAAAGTCGGACAAGTAAATTGTGATTCTTGAGAATTGTGATTAAAATGTTAAGCACTAATTTCTTCAGGAATTGTGGTCAAAAGTTGATCACAAGGATACCAACTCTATTGCATAATGTTGTGAATCGATGCAAGAATTACTACAACCTAATGACCAACAAATAAATGAGGTTAAAATATGTGTTGAAAATTTTGTAAAAGTTATGATACTTTTTCATCAACATATTACCTCTGAATTTATTATCATAATTCATTTGAGAGTTTTGTACACTCTAGCCCATTGTAGAAGTTGCAAGGAGGTTGTTCATAAGAAAACAATAGTTGTTTGATGTAATGAACAAAAGGACCGTACTCCTACTGTGAATAGGATTTAAGTTATGACTATTGATGATAAAATTGAACATCCATAACACTGATGCTAAATATCGCAAGACTAAAAGAATACCACATATGTGTGGCACTGCATTTAGTCACATTGGAGAACCTCGCATGGAGAAATTTCATAGTGATGGATTTTGGGGTCATATGATTATGAATCATCTGACACTTGCAACTTTCTCCCAAATAGTGGAGTAAACTAAAATACTGTTCACGGGCCATAAAGAAAGAGCAACAAAAATAATTGGAAATATGCATATTGATGTATGTGTTGGGGAACATAGTATTTCAAAAAAATTGCGTACGGTCACGCAAGATCTATCTAGGAGAAGCGTAGCAACGAGCAGCGAGAGACGGAAAGCAGAAGCGTTTAGTAACGCGGTTGATGTAGTCAAACGTCTTCACGATCCAACCGATCAAGTACCGAATGCACGGCACCTCTGCGATCTGCACACGTTCAACTCGGTGACATCCCTCGTACTCTTGAACCAGCTAAGGCTAAGGGTGAGTTCCGTCAACACGACGGCGTGTTGACGGTGATGATGAAGTTACCGACGCAGGGCTTCGCCTAAGCACTACGACAATATGACCGAGGTGGAAAACTGAGGAGGGGGGCACCGCACACGGCTAAAGATCAACTTGTGTCTCATTAGGGTGCCCCCTGCCCACGTATATAAAGGAGGGGGAAGAGGAGGCCGGCCTAGGAGGGGTGCGCCTATAGGGGGAGGCCAACTAGGTTTCCCAATCCTAGTTGGTGTCCCCTTCCTTTTCCAAGAGGGGAGAGAGGGAAGGAGTAGGAGAGGGAGAAGGAAAGAGAGGGGGCGCCGCCCCCTCCCTAGTCCAATTCGGACTTGTCATGGGGGGGCGTGCGGCCACCCCATGAGGCCCCCTTTTCCTTTCCCATATGGCCCATTAAGGCCCACTACTTCCCCCGGTGAATTCCCGTAACTCTCTGATACTCCAAAAAAATACCCGAACCACTCAGAACTTTTCCGATGTCCGAATATAGCCTTCCAATCAATCTTTACATCTCGACCATTTCGAGACTACTCGTCACGCCCGTGGTCTCATCCGGGACTCCGAACAACATTCGGTCATCAAATCACATAAACTCATAATACAAATCGTCATCGAACGTTAAGCGTACGGACCCTACGGGTTCGAGAACTATGTAGACATGAACGAGACACATATCCGGTCAATAACCAATAGCGGAACCTGGATGCTCATATTGGCTCCTACATATTCTACGAAGATCTTTATCGGTCAAACCGCATAACAACATAAGTTGTTCCCTTTGTCATCGGTATGTTACTTGCCCGAGATTTGATCGTCGGTATCATCATACCTAGTTCAATCTCATTATCGGACAGTCTCTTTACTCGTTCCGTAATGCATCATCCTGCAACTAACTCATTAGTCACATTGCTTGCAAGGCTTATAGTGATGTGCATTACCGAGAGGGCCCAGAGATACCTCTCCGACAATCGGAGTGACAAATCCTAATCTCGATCTATGCCAACTCAACAAATACCATCGGAGACACCTGTAGAGCATCTTTATAATCACCCAGTTACGTTGTGATGTTTGATAGCACACAAGGTGTTCCTCCGGTATTCGAGAGTTGCATAATCTCATATTTTGAGGAACATGTATAAGTCATGAAGAAAGAAATAGGAATAAACTAAACGATCATAGTGCTAAGCTAACGGATGGTCTTGTCCATCACATCATTCTCTAATGATGTGATCTCGTTCATCAAATGACAACACATGTCTATGTCTAGGAAAGTTAACCATCTTTGATTAACGAGCTAGTCAAGTAGAGGCATACTAGGGACACTTTGTTTGTCTATGTATTCACACATGTACTAAGTTTCCGGTTAATACAATTCTAGCATGAATAATAAACATTTATCATGATATAAGGAAATATAAATAACAACTTTATTATTGACTCTAGGTCATATTTCCTTCAATCTCCCACTTGCACTAGAGTCAATAATCTAGCTCACACCGTCATGTGATTTCACACCAATAGTTCACATCTTTATGTGATTAGTTCACATCTTAATGTGACTAATACGCAAAGGGTTTACTAGAGTCAATAATCTAGTTCACATCGCCATGTGATTAACACCCAAAGAGTGATCATGTTTTGCTTGTGAGAGAAGTTTAGTCTACGGGTCTGCAACATTCAGATCCGTATGTATTTTGCAAATTTCTATGTCTACAATACTCTGCACGGAGCTACTCTAGCTAATTGCTCCCACTTTCAATATGTATCTAGATCGAGACTTGGAGTCATCTAGATCGGTGTCAAAAGCTTGCATCGACATAACTCTTTACGACGAACTCTTTTATCACCTCCATAACCGAGAAATATTTCCTTAGTCCTCTAAGGATAATTTTGACCGATGTCCAGTGATCTACTCCTAGATCACTATTGTATTCCCTTGCCAAAATCATGCTAAGGTATACGATAGGTCTGGTACACAGCATAGCATACTTTATAGAACCTATGACTGAGGCATAGGGAATGACTTTTCATTCTCTTTCTATTTCTTTCCGTGGTCGGGTTTTTAGTCTTTACTCAACTTCACACCTTGTAACACAGGCAAGAACTCCTTCTTTGACTGTTCCATTTTGAACTACTTCAAAAACTTGTCAAGGTATGTACTCATTGAAAAAATTATCAAGCATCTTGATCTATCCCTATAGATCTTGATGCCCAATATGTAAGCAGCTTCATCGAGGTCTTTTATTGAAAAATTCTTATTCAAGTTACCTTTTATGCTATCCAGAAATTTTGTATCATTTCCGATCAATAATATGGCATCCACATATAATATCAAAAATGTTGTAGAGCTCCCACTCACTTTCTTGTAAATACAAGCTTCTCCAAAAGTCTGTATAAAACTATATGCTTTGATCAACTCATCAAAGCATATATTCCAACTCCGAGATGCTTGCACCAGTCCATAGATGGATCGCTGGAGCTTGCACACTTTGTTAGCACCTTTAGGATTGACAAAACCTTCTGGTTGCATCATATACAACCCTTCTTTAATAAATCCATTAATGAATGTAGTTTTACCAGATTTCCTAAAATGTGGCAACTGCTAACATGATTTGGGCAGACTTTTAAGCATCGATACGAGTGAGAAAATCTCATCGTAGTCGACACCTTGAACTTGTCGAAAACCTTTTGTGACAATTCGAGCTTTGTAGATAGTAACACTACTATCAGCGTCCGTCTTCCTCTTGAAGATCCATTTATTCTGAATGGCTCACCGGTCATCGGGCAAGTCAATCAAAGTCCATACTTTGTTCTCATACATGGATCCCATCTCAGATTTCAGGGCCTTAAGCCATTTCGCGGAATCTGGGCTCATCATCGCTTCCTCATAGTTTGTAAGTTCGTCATGGTCTAGTAACATGCCTTCCAGAACAGGATTACCGTACCACTCTGGTGCGAAACGTACTCTGGTTGACCTACAAGGTTCAGTAGTAACTTGATCTGAAGTTTTCATGATCATCATCATTAACTTCCTCACTAATTGGTGTAGGCATCACTGGAACTGGTTTCTGTGATGAACTACTTTCCAATTCGGGAGAAGGTATAATTACCTCATCAAGTTCTACTTTCCTCCCACTCACTTCTTTCGAGAGAAACTCCTTCTCTAAAAAGGATTCACTCTTAGCAACAAAGATCTTGCCTTCGGATCTGTGATAGAAGGTGTACCCAGCAGTTTCTTTTGGGTATCCTATGAAGACGCACTTCTCTGATTTGGGTTTGAGCTTATCAGGCTGAAACTTTTTCACATAAGTATCGCAACCCCAAACTTTAAGAAACGACAGCTTTGGTTTCTTGCCAAATCATAGTTCATACAGTGTCTTCACAACGGATTTAGATGGTGCCCTATTTAACGTGAATGCAACTGTCTCTAATGCATAACCCCCAAAATGATAGCGGTAAATCGGTAAGAGACATCATAGATCGCACCATATCTAATAAAGTACGGTTACGATGTTCGAACACACCATTACACTGTGGTGTTCCAGGTGGCGTGAGTTGCGAAACTATTCGACATTGTTTCAACTGAAGGCCAAACTCATAACTCAAATATTTTGTCTCCGTGATCAGATCGTAGAAACTTTATTTTCTTGTTACGATGATTCTCCACTTCACTCTGAAATTCTTTGAACTTTTCAAACGTTTCAGACTTGTGTTTCATTAAGTAGATATACTCATATCTGCCCAAATCATCTGTGAAGGTCGGAAAATAATGATACCCGCCGCGAGCCTCAACACTCATTGGATCACATACATCAGCATGTATTATTTCTAATAAGTCTATTGCTCGCTCCATTATTCCGGAGAATGGAGTCTTAGTCATCTTGCCCATGAGGCATGGTTTGCAAGTATCAAGTGATTCCAAAAGCCCATCAGCATGGAGTTTCTTCATGCGCTTTACACCAATATGACCTAAACGGCAGTGCCACAAATAAGTTGCACTATCATTATTAACTTTGTATCTTTTGGCATCAATATTATGAATATGTGTATCACTACAATCGAGATTCAATAAACCATTTATATTAAGTGTATGACCATATAAGGTTTTATTCATGTAAACAGAACAACAATTATTCTTTGACTTAATGAATAACCGTATTGCAATAAACATGATCCAATCATATTCATGCTCAACGCATACACCAAATAACATTTATTTTAGGTTCAACACTAATCCCGAAGGTAAAAGGAGTGTGCGATGGTGATCTTATCAACCTTGGAATCATTTCCAATACACATCGTCACCTTGTCCTTAACTAGTCTTTGTTTATCTTGCAACTCCTATTTTCGAGTTACTACTCTTAGCAACTGAACCAGTATCAAATACTGGGGGGTTGCTATAAACACTAGTAAAGTACACATCAATAACTTGTATATCAAATATACCTTTGTTCACTTTGCCATCCTTCTTATCAGCCAAGTAACTAGGGTAGTTCCACTTCCACTGACCATTTCCTTTGCAGTAAAAGCACTCAATGTCAGGCTTGGGTCTAGCTTTGGGCTTCTTCATGGGAGTGGAAACTTGCTTGACATTCTTCTTGAAGTTCCCTTTATTTTCCTTTGCCCTTTTACTTGAAACTAGTGGTCATGTCAACCATCAACACTTGATGCATTTTCTTGATTTCTACCTTTGCCGACTTCAGCATCGCGAAGAGCTCGGGAATTGTTTTATGTCATCCCTTGCATATTACAGTTCATCACTAAGTTCCAGTAACTTGGTGATAGTGACTAGAGAACTCTGTCAATCACTATCTTATCTAGAATATTAACTCCCACTTGATTCAAGCAATTGTAGTACCCAGACAATCTGAGCACATGCTCATTGGTTGAGCTATTCTCCTCCATCTTGTAGGCAAAGTACTTGTCGGAGGTCTCATACCTCTCGACTCGGGCATGAGTCTGAAATACCAATTTCAGCTCTTGGAACATCTTATATGCTCCATGGCGTTCAAAACATTTTGAAGTCCCGGTTCTAAGCCGTAAAGCATGGCACACTAAAATATCAAGTAGTCATCATATCAAGCTTGTCAAATGTTAATAATGTCTGCATCTGCTCCTGCAATAGGTCCGTCACCTAACGGTGCATCAAGGACATAATTCTTCTGTGCAGCAATGAGGATAATCCTCAGATCACGGAGCTAGTCCACATCATTGCTACTAACATCTTTCAACATAGTTTTCTCTAGGAACATATCATAAATAAAACTGGGAAGTTATATGCGAGCAATTGATCTACAACATAGATATGCAAATACTATCAGGACTAAGTTCATGATAAATTTAAGTTCAATTAATCACATTACTTAAGAACTCCCACTTAGATAGACATCCCTCTAATCATCTAAGTGATCACGTGATCCATATCAACTAAACCATGTCTGATCATCACGTGAGATGGAGTAGTTTTCAATGGTGAACATCACTATGTTGATCATATCTACTATATGATTCACGTTCGACCTTTCGGTCTCAGTGTTCCGAGGCCATATCTGCATATGCTAGGCTTGTCAAGTTTAAACCGAGTATTTTACATGTGCAAAACTGGCTTGCACCCGTTGTGTGTGAACGTAGAGCTTATCACACCCGATCATCACGTGGTGTCTCCGCACGAAGAACTGTCGCAACGGTGCATACTCAGGGAGAACACTTATACCTTGAAATTTTAGTGAGGGGTCATCTCATAATGCTATTGTCGTACTAAGCAAAATAAGATGCATAAAGGATAAACATCACATGCAATCAAAATATGTGACATGATATGGCCATCATCATCTTGTGCCTTTGGTCTCCATCTCCAAAGTACCGTCATGATCTCCATCGTCACCGGCATGACACCATGATCTCCATCATCTTGATCTCTATCAACGTGTCGTCAGCTTTTGCAACTATTGCTATCGCATAGTGATAAAGTAAAGCAATTGTATGGTGCTTGCATCTTATGCAATAAAGAGACAACCATAAGGCTCCTGCCAGTTGCCGATAACTTTAACAAAACATGATCATCTCATACAACAATTTATATCTCATCACGTCTTGACCATATCACATCACAACATGCCCTGCAAAAACAAGTTAGACGTCCTCTACTTTGTTGTTGCAAGTTTTATGTGGCTGCTATGGCTTCTAGCAAGAACCGTTCTTGCCTACGCATCAAAACCACAACGTAGTATAGTGATTGCTTTTTGATCTTCAAAAAGAACCCTGTTCATTGAAACCGATTCAACTAAAGTTGGAGAAACAGACACCCACTAGCCACCTGTGTGTGAAGCACGTCGGTAGAACCAGTCTCGCGTAAGCGTACGCGTAATGTCGGTCTGAGCCGCTTCATCCAACAATACCGCTAAATCAAGAATCAACTAGTGACGGCAAGCAATATGTATATACCCACGCCCACAACTCCTTTGTGTTCTACTCGTGCATATAACCTCTACCATAGACCTAGCTCGGATGCCATTGTTGGGGAACGTAGTATTTCAAAAAAATTGCCTACGATCACGCAAGATCTATCTAGGAGAACCATAGCAATGAGCGGGGAGATTTTGTCCACGTACCCTCGTAGACCGAAAGCGGAAGCGTCTAGTAACACGGTTGATGTAGTCGAACGTCTTCGCGATCCAACCGATCAAGTACCGAACGCACGACACCTCTGCGATCTGCACACGTTTAGCTCGGTGACGTCCCTCGAACTCTTGATCCAGTTGAGGCCGAGGGTGAGTTCCGTCAGCACGACGGCATGTTGACGGTGATGGTGAAGTTACCGACACAGGGCTTTGCCTAAGCACTACAACAATATGACCGAGGTGGAAAACTGTGGAGGGGGCACCGCACACGGCTAAAGATCAACTTGTGTCTCATTGGGGTGCCCCTTCCCACGTATATAAAGGAGGGGGGAAGAGGAGGTCGACCTAGGAGGGGCGCGCCTATAGGGGGAGTCCAACTAGGTTTCCCAATCCTAGTTGGAGTCCCCTTCCTTTTCCAAGAGGGGAGAGAGGGAAGGAGTAGGAGAGGGAGAAGGAAAGAGAGGGGGGCGTCGCCCCCTCCCTAGTCCAATTCGTACTTGCCATGGGGGGCGCGCAGCCACCCCTTGAGGCCCCTTTCTTCTTTCCCATATGGCCCATTAAGGCCCACTACTTCCCCCCGCGAATTCCCGTAACTCTCCGGTACTCCCAAAAATACCTGAACCACTTAGAACTATTTTGATGTCCGAATATAGCCTTCCAATATATCAAACTTTACGTCTCGACCATTTAGAGACTCCTCGTCATGTCTGTGATCTCATCTGGGACTCCGAACAACCTTTGGTACATCAAATCACATAACTCATAATACATATTGTCATCGAACGTTAAGCATGCGAACCCTATGGTTTCGAGAACTATGTAGACATGACCGAGACATATCTCCGGTCAATATCCAATACGGAACCTGGATGCTCATATTGGTTCCTACATACTCTACGAAGATCTTTATCGGTCAAACCGCATAACGACATACGGTGTTCCCTTTGTCATCGGTAGGTTACTTGCTCGAGTTTCGATCGTCGGTATCATCATACCTAGTTCAATCTCGTCACTGGCAAGTCTCTTTACTCATTCCATAATCCACCATCTCGTGACTAACTCATTAGTCACATTGCTTGCAAGGCTCATAGTGATGTGCATTACCGAGAGGGCCCAGAGATACCTCTCCGATACATAAAGTGACAAATCCTAATCTCGATCGATGCCAACCCAACAAACACCTTCGAAGACACCTGTAGAGCATCTTTATAATCACCCGGTTATGTTGTGACGTTTGATAGCACACAAGGTGTTCCTCTGGTATTCGGGAGTTGCATAATCTCATAGTCTGAGGAACATGTATAAGTCATGAAGAAAGCAATAGCAATAAACTAAACTATCATAGTGTTAAGCTAACGGATGGGTGTTGTCCATCACATCATTCTCTAATGATGTGATCTCGTTCATCAAATGACAACACATGTCTATGGCTAAGAAACTTAACCATCTTTGATTAACGAGCTAGTCAAGTAGAGGCATACTAGGGACACTTTGTTTGTCTATGTATTCACACATGTACTAAGTTTCCGGTTAATACAATTCTAGCATGAATAATAAACATTTATCATGATATAAGGAAATATAAATAACAACTTTATTATTGCCTCTAGGGCATAATTCCTTTAGTATGTAGTCCAATAAGTGTTGTTGCAAGGAGTGGATTTATCTATCTTCAAGGATGACTCAAGTAGATATTTATATTTACTAACTGAGACATAAATCTAGATCTTCTGAAATGTTTCAAAAGATTTTCAGTATGAAAGTAGAAATCAATGTAACAAAAAAATTATGTTTCTACAATTGGATTGCAGAAAAGAATATTTGAGTTACAAATTTAGCGAATGTCTGATGAGCTATAAAAGACATTTATAGCTTGCACCTCCTAAAAACACTACTAAGAATAGAGTGTTTTGAGTAGATGTAATCAAACTATGTATGACATGGTGAGATCAGAGATGACATTGATTGTTCCACCGATATACTTTTAAAATGATGCTTTAGAGAGTATGGCTTTTTAAACTGAAAAGAGTGCCATCAAATTTGTTGGAATAAGTGCTACTTTGTAGGTTATCCCAAATGGTTGGGTATTCCTTTATCACTATGCCAAGGCAAAGTATTTTGCTAGAGAGTGCGGTAGTTTTGAAGAACAGTTTTCTGGAAAATAATGAGTGGGAGGACAGTGCAACTCGATAAGATTACAGAATCTTCGTAATCAGGTCGAAGAAAAGAAATGCTAGAATTAGTTCTAGTATTTCATACTTCGACTGGTAAGGAAGCCTCTACGTAAGATGTAGTAATTTCGGTCAAACGTGCAGCTGAACTATATAGGTTGGAAAATTCATACAGACCATCAGGGTGTGCAGATGAAATATTGTTGAAACAAACAATGAACCTATAATACACAAAGAAGCATTAATGGGCCCTGACTCCGGAATTGGCTATACGCCAAAATAATCTAAGATAGTATACATACAGATAATTCAAGTTTAGAACTTGATAGACCCTCTGAATGCTTTGCAAAAATGCTTAGGCTAGTCTTTTTGCATACTCGTTTGACTAATATTTTAAAGATGGCCCCATATGCTAAGTATATGAAAGATATTGTCACTAATAAAAGAAAGATACCTGAAGCTGAAATTTCCACCATGCTTGCAAATTACTCTTTTAGGATGGAGTACCTAAGAAACTACGAGATCCAGGAATACCTACTATACTATGCTCCATTAAAAGAAATTATGTTAAAACTGCTTTGTGTGACTTGGGAGCCGGTGTTAGTGTTATGTCTTTCTCTTTATATAGAAGACTTGATTTGAATAAACTCACACCTACTAAAATATCATTGCAAATGGCTGATAAATCAACTGTCATACCTATAGGTATTTGTGAGGATGTGCCTATTATAGTTGCAAATGTTACTATCTTAACAGACTTTATTATACTTGATATGCCCGGCGACGACAACATGTCGATTATCCTTGGTAGACCCTTTTTGAATACTGCAGGGGCTTTTATTGATTGCAACAAAAGCAAGGTCACTTTCATATAAATGGTAATGAGCATACGCTGCACTTTCCGAACAAACAATTACAAGTGAATGGTATCAATTGTATTGGGAAGGTTTCGACGATTACTATTGGAAGTTTTCAACTCCCTCTTCCTACTATAAAAAACAAATATGAAACTCTTATTATTAGGGAGATGCATATCCCCGTTGAGAAATTTGTTCGTAGGAAACATGAACTTATTTTGGAGAAGTTCCTCAAAAAAGAGTGCCAAGGGAGTCACTGGGGACTCCTCGGATAGTGACCCCAACATTCCACGTAGGACGGAGGTCCAGCCGTGCGAATGGCCACATAATGCCTTCATGAACAAAGTCGGATTCTACCAAGAGTTCATGCAATTTGTTGCAAATGTCGGGTTGACCGACTTCCTCACAGATGAGTGTGACCAGTAACATCCTTACAAATTCCTTTGTGCAAAATTTCCATTTCTTAAATAGGCTCGAACCCCCCATGGTGCATTTTGTGAGATATGTTTGATTCCCTCTGATGGGGAATTAAGAGAGCCTACACCGGGGGATTTTGAGGGTTTCCTCCGCACTCTAACTATGGGAGACGAAAGGGGCATGTCGAAAGCCCGAGCTACTAGTTTGCAATTTCCTGTTGTCCATTACTTTGCTTTATTCATAGGGAAATGTTTGACTTCTAGGGAGCAAGGTTGTGCAATCTATGCCCCTGACCTCACCATTTTACGACACTTATAGCCTTGAAGCTATCATTGCACGCCGCTTAGACACTAACAGGACTAGGGGCAAGATTCACAGTGGTATTTATGCTACTCGTTTAGCGAGACGTTTCCATGTCAATATACGCCCCCATGATTATTTGTTGCCTAGGATTTATCTAGATCACCAGGCTATGATAGATCACCATTTTATTGATGCCCCTGAGCATCCCACCCCATTCATTATAACTTGGTTTTTAGTGAGGATACTCGTGATATTATTAGGTTCCCTGCACCTGCTTTGTTTGACTCTCATGCCAGGAACAGATACACCGTCATGCCACCGGACGTCGTTGCTTACTGAAACACGTTGGCAGTGGTAGAGAACAAGGCCCAGGCTTGGGACGCTCAAGTGCCGTGTCGGTGTACTAGAGTAGGGGTACCCTAGTATCCCGAACTTGTGCACGGGCAGTCGCAGCATCCCGCGGCAAGGCTTGTCGGGTGACCGCCAAGATCCTCCGTGGTTCCTTTGGAGCCATTCAAGAACAAAGTGTCCAAGCCAAGAAGACAAGACCCCGGCAAGAGGAGCTTGTCGGGAAGACTAACAAAAGCATCCCAAGACCCCGGCAAGAGGAGCTTGCCGAGAAGGCCACCCAAGGCATTTCAAGGAACTTGCCGCGGCGCACCACGCGTCCCGGCAAGACCCGGTGAGCGACAAGCTCCCGGACGCGACAAGACAACGACCGCGGCAAGGCGCTTGCCGCGGCAAGCCACCTCTTCGCGCCCGCGCTCCAGCACATCCACCAACGTGTCGCTCTGGGGCACTTCCAGGCGTATGTGGCGGAAGGCTGTGCAGCTAGGGGCGTGCGGTGGCAAGCGGCGCTGACAAGATCGCCATCGTGGCGAACGGTGGCGTCCCTGGCGGTCCCTTTTCGCACTGTTTAGGCGACACAGACGGGCATTTAAGGCCCTTGTCCCCTGCCGTCAGGGTTAGGTATGATACACTGTAGCAGGTAGCTGTGTCTATCACAACACCTTTCCATTTTTGCCCTTTACCTCCGTTGCCACCTGTCGGTAACCCCTTGAGCATATAAAAGGAGGTCCGTGTGCAACATTGGGGGGGGGGGGGTTCGAACACTCACGCTCGGTCTCGCTAGCTGCTGGTGTGTACTGTAGCACTCCGCGCTCCCGAGCAAGAAATCAATACAGACCACAAAGCAGGAGTAGGGTTTTACGCATCCGTGAGGCCCGAACCTGGGTAAATCGCTCGCGTGCTTCGCCTCGATTTGCTCTTTGCATGATCTCCGCCCCCGCCGAACCGAAAGGGACCCGGTCCGCCGGTCCCATAGGTGCCCGTGGATCAGTACCCCGACATCTTTGGCGCGCCAGGTAGGGGGCGTCGAGGTTGTGTGAACCAGATCCGGCGTTCTCGCGAGCTAGATCTTCATCACCCTCATCAACATGCCGCCGAAGAAGAAGGTTTCGGAGGCAGCTGCTCCGTCCGCGCCGAGCCAACCACCGCCGGAGCAAACGGTAGGTGGGGCGGGCGTCGGCGGAAGGACACGCGTCGACGAGGGAGCTCATGGTGCTGCCAGGTCCCAGGACAAGGCTGCGCCACCCATCGGCGGCGTAGCCGGCTCCCACAACGACCGGGCGCACTCCAAGACCTCGGCGTCCGTGCATGCACCACGCCCATCTCAGGAGGCGCGGGACCGGCAGCGTCATGGTACTCACGGTACCATGCGTTCGCTAGACCAAGATCGAGCTGGTGGCTCTCGGAGCGCTCAGGACCACCATGCACGTCAACCTGCTGGCGCTAGCGAGACACGGTCGCTTGGACGAGATATTGCTCCTTCTAACGTGGTTAGAAGTCCGAGCATATCCCGCTCCTCGCACCGTTCGCCACCGCCACCCGCCACTACAGCAGAAGCTTTGGCGCGAGCCCAGCTGCTCCTAGACTACCCTCCAGCGGCGGACAAGATCGACGACTGGAGGGCCACTATCCAGAGTCTCATCGGCTTCGCCAACGGCGACACTCCTCGGCAGCCGAGCACGTCGCAGCCGCAGCGAGTCAGCCAGGCACGAGCCGGAGACGACAAGACTGGTGGGGGTGCAACTACTGTGCACTCCCCACCCCGAAGGCCAAGATCGCCGACTCGCCGGATTCACCTCGACAGCGACTCCACCGCGTCGTCAGATCCGCGAGCTCGTCGCGATCAGCGCCAAGTTCTTCAAGAACGACAACAAGAAGACGCTCGTACTCGCATCGAGCGCCGGAGAGAAGCGCGGCGTCAATCAGACCAGCGCGCTGGGCCCTCTGTTGACATGCATGCGCCAGGGGAACCAGGCGACTTGCCGTACACGGTAGGTTGCCCTGCGTTCACTCATGAGCTGCGGCAAGTCCAGTGGCCCAGTACGAAGAATTTCAAACCAGATGTACCAGAGAAGTACGACGGCAAGTCGCATCCGTCGGAGTTCCTCAGCATCTACACCATCGCGGTGCAGGCTGCTGGGGGCGGGACGACAAGATCCTTGCCAACTACTTCCCGTTGGTGCTCAAGCCCAACGCCAGGTCCTGGCTCATGCACTTGCCGGACAACTCCATATCCTCCTGGGCTGATCTATGTCATCAGTTTGTCGGCGCCTTTACTGGCGGCCACAAACCTCATGGCCAAGAAAGTGATCTTCATCTGCTCGTCCAGAAGGAAGGAGAGCCCCTGCGCAAGTACATCCAGAGGTTCAGCCGTGTACAGTACAACATCCCAGACGTCCACCCCGCCGCGGTTATCAGCGCGTTTCATCAAAACGTGCGTAACCGCAGGATGCGGGAGGAGATGGCGATGTGCAGGATCAGAGACGTCAGCGAGCTATATGCCCTGGCCGACAAGTGTGCACGCGCTGAAGAAGGGAGGAGACTCCCCGGAGAGAATGCAGGAATGGGAGGATCTGACAGTGAGGATGCTGCCCCGGCAAAGAAAAACCAGCGGCGGAACAGGAAGAAGAAAGGCAAAGAGGTGCTAGTCGTTGAACAGTCCGGCAATGAAGGTGGCGCCAAGAAAGCCAAAGTTGATAGCTCCGGCAAGGAGGTTGCCGCGTGCACCAACTGCCAGGCTGTGGCGGTCGCCGACAAGCAGGACGGCTCCGACAAGCAGTATTGCAAGATTCACCGCACCAAGGGCCATGACCTCCAAAGCTGCAAGAAAGTCGAGCAGCTTGTCCAGCAACAAAAGGCTGAGTACGAGCGGAGAGACAAGGAGAGGGCCCAAGGTGGCGCTGCAGAATCTGGCAAGAAGCGCGCCGGCCGAGGAGGACGCGCGGCAAGGCCAAGCAGCGGCAAGGAGACAGACCTCCCCGCGGCCGCGATAACGATGAAGACGACGACTACGAAGACATGGATGATGTTGAGACCAGTGAGCAGGAGTTCCAGAAAGCCACAGAGGTCTTGTGCGTTGACGGCGGCGCTTCCCTGCATACTTCGCACCGCCAACTCAAGCAGTGGGTGCGGGAAGTCAATGCAGCGGAACCACCTGTCGAATCGCGCAAACTTCTGAAATGGTCCAGCACGCCTATCATCTTCGACATTGAGGATCACCCTGATCGCACAACTGCGGTCGGGTGTTTGCCGATGTTGGTATCACCAACTATCCGCAACCTCAAAGTCACCAAGATGCTAGTTGACGGCGGGGCCGGCTTGAACCTGATCTCCTCCGCTGTACTCCAAAAACTCCAAATCCCTGACAGCGAGCTCGAAGAGACCGGCACATTCCAAGGAATCAATCCGGGAAGGAGAAAGCCGAAGGGGAAGGTCACGCTGCCGGTAACATTTGGCAACGAGCTGAACTACAGGACTGAGAGGGTCACATTTGACGTTGCCGATATTCCATTGCCTTACAATGGGATACTTGGCCGTCCAGCACTCGCCAAGTTCATGGCAGCCTCTCACTATGCGTATAACATGCTAAAGATGCCAGGCCCGATAAGCGTCATCTCTGTCCCTGGCGACAAGAAGGATGCTCTTATCTGTGCCGACAAGATCTACCGGGAAGCAGCAGCCGCAGCAGATCACAAGCCACTTGCCGCTGAAGCTCCCGGGGGGAAGAAGACTAAGTCCGGCAAGAGCTCTGATGCCCACTCCGGCAAGCGCACCTCTTTGGAGTGCTGCGCTGCCGTCGAGGACGCACCATCGAGCTCCACCGGCAAGTGCAAGAAAACAATGGCAGCTCCGCCAGAGACGAAAAAGGTGTCCGCCAAGGAGGATGGCACTGGTGGTACCTTCACCATCAGTGCCACGCTTGATCCTAAATAGGAAAGCGCGCTCGTTGCTTTCCTGCGGGCGAATGTCGACGTGTTTGCATGGCAACTGTCTGACATCCCCGGTGTTCCCAGGAAAGTGATTGAGCACCACCTTGCCGTTTGTCCTCATGCGCGGCCTGTCAAGCAGAAAGTCAGGAAGCAAGCAGTGGAGCGCCAAGAATTCATTACAAAAGAGATCAAGAAGTTGGAAGCAGCAGGCCTTGTCAGAGGAGTGCTCCATCCTACGTGGTTGGCCAATCCTGTAGTCGTGCGCAAGGCAAACGGGAAATGGAGACTTTGTATCGATTTTACTGATGTTAACAAAGCTTGTCCCAAAGACCCATTTCCCTTGCCGCGCATTGACCAGATTGTTGACTCCACAGCCGGATGTGATTTGCTTTCACTTCTTGACGCATACTCAGGATACCATCAGATCTTCATGGCAGAAGAGGATGAGGAGAAGACCGCATTTATTACTCCATGTGGCGCGTACTGTTTCGTACGGATGCCTTTCGGATTAAAAAATGCTGGTTCAACATTTGCAAGAGTAGTCCATGTCGCTCTCGAGCCACAAATACACAGAAATGTGGAAGCCTACATGGATGATATAGTGGTCAAGAGCAAAGAGAGAGCAACCCTGATTCAAGATTTAGACGAGACCTTTGCAAATCTGCGCAAGATCAGCCTCAAGCTCAACCCAGAGAAGTGTGTGTTTGGAGTTCCCTCCAGCAAGCTTCTCGGGTTCTTTGTGTCTCAGCGGGGAATTGAAGCCAATCCCGACAAGATCAAGGCCATTGAGCAGATTGAAGCACCCAAGCGCGTCAAGGATGTACAAAGACTTGCCGGTTGTGTGGCTGCTCTCAGCAGGTTTATCTCTCGGTCTGCTGAGCGCGCCCTGCCATTTTTCAAATTATTGAAAAAGGCAGGTCCAATGAGATGGACTCCGGAAGCGGACGCTGCGCTGCAAGACTTGAAGAGATACCTGTCCTCCCCTCCAATACTTGTCGCACCTAAGCCACAAGAAAAGTTGCTGCTTTATATAGCGGCAACCAATCAAGTGGTTAGTGCTGCGCTAGTAGCAGAGAGGGAGGCAGATGACGAGCCAGCAACCACGGCAAGCGAGTCCAGCGACAAGCAGAGGGCTTCCCCGACAAGCTCTGGTCCCGACAAAGATGAATCTGCGCAAATGCACAACAAGATACAGAAGAAGATGGTGCAGCGCCCAGTTTACTTTGTCAGTTCCCTTCTGCAGGGGGCTAGGTCAAGGTACTCTGGCGTGCAGAAATTGCTTTTCGGCCTTCTCATGGCCTCGAGAAAGCTGCGCCATTACTTCCAAGCACATGAGATAACAGTTGTCACTCGCTTTCCGCTGAAGAGGATACTGCAGAATCCAGAAGCGACAGGCAGGATTATTGAGTGGGCACTGGAACTGTCAAGCTTTGGCCTCAAGTTTGAAAGTACTTTAACTATCCAGAGCAGAGCATTGGCAGAATTCATAGCAGAATGGACGCCAACACCAGATGAAGAAATTCCAGAAACGAGCATCCCCGTCAAGGAAGCAAGCAAAGAGTGGCTGATATACATTGATGGTGCCTTTTCGCTGCAAGGCGCCGGCGCTGGTGTGCTGCTTGTCGCACCCACCGGAGAGCACCTCAAGTACGTAGTCCAGATGCACTTTCCCAAGGAGCAAGCAACAAACAATACTGCAGAGTATGAGAGCTTGCTTGCCGGTCTACGGATCGCGGCAGACCTTGGGATCAAGAAGCTCATTGTCAGGGGTGACTCACATCTTGTCGTCCGCCAAGTAAACAAGAGTTATCAGAGTCCGTTGATGGAAGCTTACGTCGACGAAGTGAGAAAGCTGGAAGAGCACTTTGACGGCCTACAAATGGAACATGTTCCAAGAGCTCAGAACGCCATTGCTGATGGCCTGTCAAAGTGTGCTGCACTTAAGTTACCTGTGGAACCAGGGATCTTTGTGCTCAAGCTGACTCAGCCGTCCGTAACGCCATCAACTAGACAGACCAAGAAGAGGAAGTTTCTTTCTGGTGACTGTTTGCCGGCAGAGCTTCCCGAAGCCGCCGTCAAGAAAGTCCCTAAAATCAACGCCAAGAGTGCTGAGGAGCAGTCTGCTCCGGCAAGCCCTAGGGTTTGTTCCGTTGTAGCAGAAGCTCCCGACAAGTTTTGCTCCGGCAAGCTTGCCGGGGGGCGTCAAGCTCCGGCAGAGGCCCAGGTTCTCGCCGTAGAAGCGGACGTTCCCGCAGCCGCAGATTTGCCTTTAGTCCTTGTTGTCGAGCCACAAGCTCCAGCATGGGCACAGCAGATTGTCCATTTTCTTCAGACAGGAGAACTTCTCGAAGAGCAAGAAGAAGCGGAAAGAGTAGCCCGGCAGTCAAGTATGTACCAGTTTGTTGACAAGACACTGTACAGAAGAAGACTCAACGGTGTGAAATTGAAGTGTATTCAACGGGAAGATGGACAAAAGCTGTTGGCAGAGATACATGGAGGCGTATGTGGTCACCACATTGGCGCAAGAGCACTTGTTGGTAAAGCTTTCCGGCAAGGTTTCTTCTGGCCAACAGCCCTCCAGGATGCAACTGCACAAGTAACCAAGTGTGAAGCGTGCCAGTTCCATTCCAAGCAGATACACCAGCCAGCTCAAGCTCTCCAGACGATCCCTTTATCCTGGCCATTTTCGGTCTGGGGGCTCGATATCCTCGGCCCCTTTCCCCGAGCTATCGGGGGCTTTGAGTACTTGTACGTTGCAATCGACAAGTTCACAAAGTGGCCGGAAGTGGAACCAGTGAGGAAGGTGACCGCACAGTCAGCCGTCAAGTTCTTCAGGTCGATTGTTTGCCGCTTCGGGATCCCTAACAGGATAATCACCGACAACGGTACACAGTTCACGAGCCGCACCTTCATGCAGTACGTCCAAGATCTTGGCGCCAAGGTCTGCTTCGCTTCTGTTGCTCACCCAAGAAGCAACGGTCAAGCGGAGAGGGCAAATGCTGAAGTGCTGCGCGGGCTCAAGACCAGAACTTTCGACAGGCTGCACAAGTGCGGAAGAAACTGGATCGAGGAGCTGCCGGTGGTTCTTTGGTCGATCAGGACGACGCCAAATCGAGCCACTGGCCAGACACCTTTTGCTCTAGTCTATGGAGCAGAGGCAGTTATCCCCACGGAACTCGTATACGGGTCACCTCGAGTGCTCGCTTATGATGAGCTTGAGCAAGAGCAGCTGCGACAAGATGACGCGCTGCTCCTTGAGGAAGACCGTCTTCAGGCTGCTGTGCGAGCTGCTCGCTACCAGCAAGCTTTGTGCCGCTACCATAGCCGCAAAGTTAATGCCAGAAGTCTCGAGGAAGGCGACCTTGTTCTTCGGCGCGTTCAGTCCGCCAAGAATTCCAACAAGTTGACGCCGAAGTGGGAAGGCCCTTACCGGGTGAAACGAGTCACTAGGCCTGGCGCTGTCCGCCTTGAGACCGAAGATGGCATTCCGGTGAGCAACTCCTGGAACATTGAGCATCTTCGTAAGTTTTACCCGTAAGGCGCGGTTGTCGGAACCTGTTCCGGCAACCACCTTTTGTACAAGTCTTGCCGTTGTTGCATGTAATCCTTTGTACAAAGCCGGGCGCAGACCCCGTGCGTAAATAAAGCTCATGTGCTCCGCACATTTTGTCGATTTTATGCTTTCTATTTTTTGGCATATATGATCTGACATTTGTGCAGCACCTACTCCACGGTAAGCAATAACGAGCCGTAAAGCTCCATATCTGTGTTGTCTCTTCTTCCTTCTGAAAGCAAGGTTCCCCTCGCCCACAAGTTTGCCGGGGGGAAAGGAAAGGATGATGGTATGGACCAGGCGTCGTTCAAGAAAGCTTCGCCTTGCCGGGAAGCAAACAAAAGAAAAGCTAAGTTGCCAAAGTTTGAGCAATCAAATTTTTTAAATTCTAAGTTATCTCCCTTGAACGACCGCGCTTTGTATGGAAAACCTGTGCGCGGAGGAACCAACTCGCAGCTAGTTGCGCCTTTACTTTGTTTCGAGTCCGCTCAACAACTTAAGTGAGCTGCTAGCGCCCTTACTTTGCTTCGAGTCCGCTCGGCAACTTAAGTCAGCTGCTAGCGCCCTTACTTTGTTTCGAGTTCGCTCAGCAACTTAAGTGAGCTACAACTAGTTCTGACAAGGTTTCTTGTCGGTAGTGGCACCGCCAGCAGGCTGCTGACGTTCCGCACTCAGCGCTCGCGGCTCAGGTGCCTGCACTGGCAAGTTCCCTAAAAGCGTAGGGTAAAAGCATACAAAGCAAAGAGTCAAGTAAAGGGAATAACGTTGCAATCATTCCATAGAACCAAGCTATATTACAAAGATAGCTTGTCGCAGCTCTAACAGATTGTTTTCATGACATGGTGAGCAGCGACAAGGAAAGAAGAAATGGGCGGCCTAATCTACGCGATCGCCTTCGACCCGCTTGATCCCACTCACCTTGTCCACAATGGGTGCGACAAGGGCCTTGAGCTCCTCCAGATCAGCCTCCGGCGGCAAGGTCCTGAGCCTTTGGTGAGGCGGAGGCCCGGATTGCGGAAGGCCACCTTCATCAACACCTTCTGGAGGGCTCCTGCGCAGATCTTGCGTGACTCGTCGGCCAGCTGCTTGGGGATCCTCTCCCGGAGTCGCTGGAGGGCTGTCGCCACGCCCTTGAAGAACAGGACGAGCTTGGCGCTGGGTTGGAGATTGTCGTCGGAGGGATACCCAAGATCCACCATTCCCAACTGCGCCAGCTCCTTGTCGATATCTGTGGCGGCGTTCACCAGACTATCCGTCCAGTGCGTCACAGTCTCCCTGAAGGCGTTCTGGGCAGCGGCAGCGCTCTCCAACAGCGCCTTGTCGGCCTTGATCTCCTCCTTCAAGGCCGCCTCCCGCTTCTTGGCGCTATCCAGAGTCTTGGTCAAAGTGGTTAGCTTCAACTCAAGATCCACGTTGGAGACCTTGGCGGCGCTGAGCTCTCTGCCCTTCTCGGCGAGATCGGCTTCTAGCTGTGCCACCTTTGTCTTCAACTCCTCCTTGCCGGCCTCGGCGGCGGCGGCAGCGTCCTATGCTTGTTTGAGGCTTTCGCCGAGCTTTCCCTCGCGCGCGGCAAGCTCTTCCTCATGGGAGTCGAGATTGACCTTCCGCTGCGCTAGCTCGCCCTCCCCCGCGGCTAGCTTCACAGCGGCAAGACGCTGCCGCTCTTCGACTTCGGCCTTCTCAAGAAGGAAGGCCTTCTGCGCTTCGCCAAGCTGCTCCCGCTCCTCCGCCAGGGACCGGAGGGCTTCCCGGTGGAAACCCCCGAGCTCTTCCGCGCGCGTTTCGATGTCAGCTCCCGCCTTCGCGACAAGCGCCTCCCGGGACTCCAGCTTGGCTTGCCGCACGCGGTAAAGCGACATCAGCCTCCGCAGCAACCGCTCTTCTTCGGGCTCGTTGCTGCTGCTGCTTGGCGCGCCGACCAGCTTCAGCCCCGCGGAGGCAAGCACTTCTCCGTCGAAGACCTCCCCCTCGACCGGCGCTCTGGAGCTTGATGCCTAGGGAAGATTGATAAAGACGTCATCGCCGGCCTTCAAATAGACGCCCGGCTGGGGCTCCTTGGAGCTTGGCGCTGCGGCTTCGGCGGATGGGTCGGCGGTCGGCGTAGCGCCTGGCGCTCCTGCGGCCTCTGGGCCGTCAGTACGACCGCCAGACTCCTCGCCAGTTGCTGCGGCAGCAGCCTTGGCGGCCTCTGCGCCGGCGGCGTCTCCAGCACCGGCTGGTTCGTCGGCGGCGACCTCGGTCTCCATCTGCTCCGCAACGGATGGATCTGACGGCCGGGAAAGGGGAGAAGAGTCAAACAAAATCCAACAGAAAAAAGATCAAAAGAAGAAGGATCCAAGAGAAGTTTTGAAGCAAGGGGAGTACCTGCACCAGGCTCTGCGGTCGTGGTCTCCGTCGTCGGGGGGCCGCTGGCACTGTCCCTCGCCGGAGAACCCTCCCTTGCCGGAGACTTCTCCCTCACCGGGAAGCCTTCCCTTGCCGGAGAATTCTCCCTTGTCGGAGAATTCTCCCTTGGTTCCTAGTGGGGCTGCTCGGCTCCTACACAAGTCAACAAGCAGATATCAGCAAAGACAAGTACCCAAACGCACCTCGCAGCAGGAAGTAAATCATGCACTTACGCTGGGGGCTGCCCTGGAGGAAAGTCGCCGGGTCCGGCAGGGTTGTCTCGGGCGCGCCACCTGCTGTCGCAGTGGGCTCGTCCTCGATGACGATCACCGGGACCTTAGCTCTCTTTGCCGCTCTCTGGGCCAGAGTCCTAAAAAGGAACAAGTTCAGAAGAAAAGCAAGTGAGAAACAAGATCAACAGCAAGAATTGAAGAACTACAAGTACAGCAAGAGAAGCTTACTCTTCTTCTTCTTCCTCGTCGGAGCTTAACGCGGAGAAGTCGAAGCCCGGTGCGCGCCCGGCGGGAGGAGGCGGAGGAGAAGCTTCCCTTGGCCGCTTGGCGGGAGCAGTGGCGGCGGTCTGAGACGACCCCGCTCCGGCTGTCGGCGCGGCGTGAGTAGCGGTAGGGACTGAAGCAGTGGTCCGGCTAGAATCCGCTCCAGTTGCCGTCGTAGCATGAGGCGCTCCCGCGGCAACGGTGTTTGCCATGGTGGAGCGTGTCACGCGGCATGGCGACTGTTGACCCGCTTGCCGCTCCGCCACATCACCGACCTTGCGGAGACGCCTTCTTGGCGGGGATGGAGGCTCTGCTTGCGGCAAGCTGCTCGAAGATGAGGAGGAAGAAGAGTTGATTTCCAACGAGCCGCTCGTGTCCTTGGCGGGCTCGCTCGGCTCGGCGCCACGCCCGGCAAGCTCCTTCTTGCCGGCGGGCTCCCCTCGCTCGGCACGGCTTGCCGCCTCCGCTGCATCTGCTTCCTCCATAGTGAACCCAAATTCACCCGCGGCTGCGGCTGCCGCTGCCTCCTCCAGCCTAGTGGCGATGAGCGCCATCTCCACATCCGTGGTGTCGCGGGTGAGGCCGTACTTTTCGTCGGGGCGGATTGGCACCTCCACCAAGTCGTCGAAGAACTGCTGCACGACCTCATCAGCAGGCTCCTGCCAAGTTGGCACAATCCCGTGCGAGTCGCACTCCGGCATCATTGCACGGATGCGGTCGAGCGCGGAATTGTTGCACAAAGGCACGACGCCCCCCGGCAACCTGAACACCTCGGGATGTTGGGGGTCATACTTGAACAGTTCCTGCAGCATCGCGTTGAGCTCCAGGACTGTGAAGTTGTAGTTGAGGCCCGGCCGCAGCCTCATGATATCTGCCGCGTTCTTGAACTCCCAAGTGGGCCTCCCCCGTTCCTGCAGGGGGCGATGCGGCGGCGAAGGAATTCTGCACCAACAGCGCCAACAGTAAGCCCGGCAAGCCTGAGGCGCAGGATCCTGGTGACGGCGATCTTCAGCCTGTCGTCCTCCGGGGCCACGTCGCTCCAGTCGCTGCCGCGTGCTACTGGGGTTCGGCGCCGGGTGGTGAATGGCTGCGGGCTCTCCTCGTCAACCCAGCACCAATCAGCCCTCCACTCCTCCCACTTGCCGCGGAACTCTCCCTCCAGATAGGTTTCCTTCTTACCGGCCCTTGAGATCCAGGCGATTCCGCCGGATAGAGCCTCTCCTCTCTCCACTCGGGCGATAAAGAAGTGGCGGAAGAGGGCTACGTTGGGAAGGACTCCGACAAAGTTTTCGCAGAGATGCGCGAAAACTGCCATCGTCAGAACGGCATTGGGGGTGAAGTCAAGGAGGTGGAATCCATACGTATTCATGATGTCGCAGAAGAAATCAGAGAAGGGCGGGCAGAGCCCGCAGTAGAAGAACAGAGCAAAGAAGGGGTGCCCATTCGGAGCCTTCTTCCAAGCGGCGGCGGGGAGAACCTTTGTGCGCGGATGCGCGCGCGTCTCCGCCGACCAGAACAGATAGTAGTTCTCCCTCAGCTCCTTTGCGCCGAGCTTGGGGGGGAAGACAGACCGCTCCTTTCGCAGCGCCGCGAGCCGCTGCGCCTCGGTCGACTTCACAGCCTTCCCCTTGTCGACCTTTGGAGCCATGACGGAAGCAGTGGAGGAGGTTGACGGCGTTGGTGGTGCTGGCGGCGATGGGGGGCGAAGCACTGCTCTCTCTCTCTCAGCTTTGGGGAGGCGAGGGGAGCGGCGGAGATTTCTGAGATTGGAAGCGGCAACGGGCAAATGGGCAAACTGCCCCTGTTTCCTCCGCTTATAAAGGGGGAGGGGGCGGACGTTCCGCATTTCCGAATAAAGAAACCCCCACGATCTCTCCCACGACGCCGCATTCAACGCGTGCCGTTCAGGGAGGGCGCGGTGGATACGGAGTGAGATACGGCGTAACCTAGGCCGCGTGTGCCCGTGCCCTGTTTTGGGCCTGGCCCAACAGCGCTCGGCACCGTGTATGGCCCAGGCCCGGGGGCTCCTGTCGGTGTACTAGAGTAGGGGTACCCTAGTATCCTGAACTTGTGCACGGGCAGTCGCAGCATCCCGCGGCAAGGCTTGCCGGGTGACCGCCAAGATCCTCCGTGGTTCCTTTGGAGCCATTCAAGAACAAAGTGTCCAAGCCAAGAAGACAAGACCCCGGCAAGAGGAGCTTGCCGGGAAGACTAACAAAAGCATCCCAAGACCCCGGGAAGAGGAGCTTGCCGGGAAGGCCACCCAAGGCATTTCAAGGAACTTGCCGCGGCGCACCACGCGTCCCGGCAAGACCCGGTGAGCGACAAGCTCCCGGACGCGACAAGACAACGACCGCGGCAAGGCGCTTGCCGCGGCAAGCCACCTCTCCGCGCCCGCGCTCCAGCACATCCACCAACGTGTCGCTCTGGGGCACTTCCAGGCGTATGTGGCGGAAGGCTGTGCAGCTAGGGGCGTGCGGTGGCAAGCGGGCGCTGACAAGATCGCCATCGTGCGAACGGTGGCGTCCCTGGCGGTCCTTTTCGCACTGTTAGGCGACACAGACGGGCATTTAAGGCCCTTGTCCCCTGCCGTCAGGTAGGTATGATACACTGTAGCAGGTAGCTGTGCCTACCACGGCACCTTTCCATTTTTGCCCTTTACCTCCGTTGCCCTGTCGGTAACCCCTTGAGCATATAAAAGGAGGCCCGTGTGCAACGTAGAGGGGGGTTCGAAAAACACTCACGCTCTGTCTCGTTAGCTGCTGGGTGTACTGTAGCACTCCGCGCTCCCGAGCAAGAAATCAATACAGACCACAAAGCAGGAGTAGGGTTTTACGCATCCGTGAGGCCCGAACCTGGGTAAATCGCTCGCGTGCTTCGCCTCGATTTGCTCTTTGCACGATCTCCGCCCCCGCCGAACCGAAAGGGACCCGGTCCGCCGGTCCCATAGGTGCCCGTGGATCAGTACCCCGGCATGCCGCAACCCCAGCACTTTCATATCGGACCAGATGGATACTAAGGGTGGTGATTACCAAGCTAGGCGAAAGCATAAGCTTGGGGGAGTACGTATTTCTCACCGACATTACATTCATGTTCATACATTTCATTCCACCTGTCGGTGTTCATCCTTTTTAATTATATAATCCATGTCAGTTTTTATTTCTCGCTTTCTTCTTGTGTGCTTGAAAAACTTTGAGAAAATATAATAAAATCTCGCTTCTTTTCATTGTTTTTCTAGTTTAATTAGTTGTAGTATTAAAAGAAAACCCAACAAGATTTATCATTTCTTCTTTTGCTTGTTGGGAGCTTTCCCGTGTAAATAGTTTTTTCTCATTTTTGATTTTTCCTTCGCTTATTTGCTTTCTTCAAGAAAAACTAAAACCCCAAAAGTATTTCAGTGTGTTTCTGTGAAATTCTTTTCTTTTGTTGACTCATCGTAATGAGAAGACCACAATGAAAATGTTGAGTGGCTCTCATATGGATTATTGTTGATCTAACAAAGAACCCTGTTGTTTGTGAGCTGCGTTGGAATTTTCTCAAAGAGGAGAGGATGATGCAGTATAGTAGAGATAAGTATTTCCCTCAGTTAAGAACCAAGGTTATGAATCCAGTAGGAGAACCACGCAACACCTTGTTAGTAGTACCTACACACAAAATAACAAATACTTGCACCCAACGCAAACAAGCGGTTGTCAATCCCTCAGCGGTTAATTGCAAGGATCAAATCTCGTAGTGATAGATAGATAACTAAAACAGAAAATAAAATAAATAGAGAAAAATTGCATCAAATATTTTTATTTTAATATATGACAAAAAGTAGACCCGGGGACCATAACTTTCACTAGAGGCTTCTCTCTTGAAAATAGCATACGGTGGGTAAACAAATTATTGTTGGGGCAAATAATCATGACGATATCCAAGGAAATGATCACGTATATAGGCATCACGTCCGAGACAAGTAGACCAACTCCTTCTTGCATCTCCTACTATTACTCCATGCATCGACTGCTATCCAACATGCATCTAGAGTATTAAGTTAATAAAGAATGGAGTAACGCCTTGAGCAAGATGACATGATGTAGATAAAATAATTAAACTCATGCATTAATTAACCCCATCTTTTTATCCTTAATGGCAATGATACAAATATGTGTCACATCCCTTTCTGTCACTGGGATTGAGCACCGCAAGATCGAATGCATCACAAAGCACCTCTCCCATTGCAAGAAAAATCAATCTAGTTGGCCAAACCAAATCAATAGATCAAAGAGAAATACAAAGCTATAACAATCATGCATAAAAGAGTTCAGAGAAACTTAAATAATATTCATGGATAATCTGATCATAAACTCACAATCCATCGAATCCCAACAAACACACCGCAAAAAGCCATTACATCGAATAGATCTCCAAGAACATCGAGGAGAACATTGTATTGAAGATAAAAGAGAGAGAAGAAGCCATCTAGCTACTAGCTATAGACCTATAGGTCTATGGTGAACTACTCACACACCATCGGAAGGGCAGCAAGGTTGATGTAGAGCCCCTCCATGATCGATTCCCCCTCCAGCATAGTACCAGAGAAGGCCTCCAGATGGGATATCGTGGGACAGAAACTTGCAACGGCGGAAAAAGTATTTCGGGTGGATCTCTAATGTCAGGGGAATATCTGAGAATTTATATAGGCAAAATTAGGTCAAGAGGTGCCACGAGGGGCCCACAAACCGAGCCCTCCCCCCCCCCCCCCCCCGGGGCGTGTGCTACCTCTTGAGCATGCGTTAGTTTTCCCTTGAATAGGAAAGGGTGATGCAGCAAAGTAGCGTAAGTATTTCCCTCAGTTTTTTGAGAACCAAGGTATCAATCCAGTAGAAGACAACGCACAAGTCACCTAGTACCTAAACAAACAAACAAGAACCTTGCAACCAACGCGATAAAGGGGTTGTCAATCCCTTCACGGTCACTCGCAAAAGTGAGATCTGATAAAGATAGTAAAGTAAATATTTTTGGTATTTTTGTAGTATAGATTGGAAAGTAAAGATTGCAAAAAAGTAAACGAGATGCGATGTAAATAAAAGAGATGCAATATAATAAGAAAGAGACCCGGGGGCCATAGGTTTCACTAGTGGCTTCTCTCAAGAGAGCATGTATTACGGTGGGTGAACAAATTACTACCAAGCAATTGATAGAAAAGCGCACAGTTATGAAGATATCTAAGGCAATGATCATGAATATAGGCATCACGTCTGTGTCAAGTAGATCGAAACAATTCTGCATCTACTACTATTACTGCACACATCAACCGCTATCCAGCATGCATCTAGAGTATTAAGTTCATAAGAACATAGTAACGCTTTAAGCAAGATGACATGATGTAGAGGGATAAACTCAAGCAATATGATATAAACCCCCATCTTTTATCCTCGATGGAAACAATACAATACGTGCCTTGCTGCCCCTACTGTCACTGGGAAAGGACACCGCAAGATTGAACCCAAAGCTAAGCATTTCTCCCATTGCAAGAAAGATCAATCTAGTAGGCCAAACTAAACCGATAATTCGAAGAGACTTGCAAAGATATCAAATCATGCATATAAGAATTCAGAGAAGAACCAAATAATATTCATAGATAATCTTGTTCATAAACCCACAATTCATCGGATCTCGGCAAACACACCGCAAAAGAGTATTACATCAAATAGATCTCCAAGAACATCAAGGAGAATGTTGTATTGAGAATCAAAGAGAGAGAAGAAGCCATCTAGCTAATAACTATGGACCCAAAGGTTTGTGGTAAACTACTCACGCTTCATCGGAGAGGCTATGGTGTTGATGTAGAAGCCCTCTGTGATTGACTCCCCCTCCGGTAGATCACCGGAAAAGGCCCCAAGATGGGATCTCATAGGTACAGAAGGTTGCGGTGGTGGAAAAGTGGTTTCGTGGCTCCCTGTGATCGATCCAGGGTATAAGAGTATATATAGGCGAAAGAAGTACGTTGGTGGAGCTACGAGGGGCCCACGAGGGTGGGGGCGCGCCTACCCCCCTGGGCGCACCCTCCTACCTCGTGGCCGCCTCACGGAGTTCCAGACTTCCACTCCAAGTCTCCTGGTTTGCTTTCGGTCCAAGAAAGATCATCGCGAAGGTTTCATTTTATTTGGACTCCGTTTGGTATTCCTTTTCTGCGAAACTCTAAAATAGGCAAAAAAAATAGAAACTGGCACTGGGCCTCCGGTTAATAGGTTAGTCCCAAAAATAATATAAAAGAGCACATTAAAGCTCATTAAACATCCAAAATAGATAATATAATAGCATGGAACAATCAAAAATTATAGATACATTGGAGACGTATCAGCGCGCCTCCCGAGCTTGTTGCTCCCTCGTGGCTCGTCAGGTCTTCTCCTGAACCTTCTAGGGTCTCTTCTAGTATAGAAAAATTAATGTGAAGTTTTTTCTCTGTTTGGTATCATAAAGAACTGAGTAGTGCCTTAAGCAAGATGACATGATGTAGACAAAGTAAACTCAAGCAATATGAATAAACCCCATTGTTTTATCCTTATTGGCAACAATAAAAATATGTGCCTTGTCCCTTTCTGTCACTGGGATATAGATCACCGCAAGATTGAACCCATCACAAAGCACCTCTCCCATTGCAAGATAAATCAATCTAGTTGGCCAAACCAAATCAATAGATCGGAGAGAAATAGAAAGCTATAATAAGCATGCATAAAAGAGTTCAGAGAAGACTCAAATAATATTCATGGATAATCTGATCATAAACTCACAATTCATCAAATCCCAGCAAACACACCGCAAAAACGATTACATCGCATAGATCTCCAAAAACATCAAGCAGAACATTGTATTGAAGATCAATGAGAGAGAAGAAATCATCTAGCTACTAGCTATGGACCCGTCGGTCTGTGGTAAACTACTCACACATCATCAAAGGGGTAGCAAGGTTGATGTAGAAGCCCTCCGTGATCGATTCCCCCTTAGGCAAAATGCCAGAAAAGGCCTACAAATGGGATCTCACGAGAACAGAAACTTGCGGCAGCAGAAAAAGTGTTTTGGGTGGCTCTCTATTGGTTTCCCGATTTTAGAGAATTTATAGAGGCGGAATTAGGTCAAACGGAGGCACCAGGGCACGCCCTGGTGGCTTGTGGCCACGTCCTTCGCCTTCTGCCTTCCTCCCGAAGCTTCCAGTGTCTCTTATGTCCAAAAAAATCGTCAAAAAGTTTTGTGGCATTTGGACTTCATTTGGTACTGATTTCCTGGAAAACCAAAAACAGGCAAAAAAATAGCAACTGGCACTTGGCACTAAGTTAATACTCTACCTAATAATAAAAGCACGGAGTGCTTCCGCTCGCACACCCGTCGCGGCACTTTTGCAAAAAAAAAGTCTCTGCTTTTTTCTGTATTCAACCCGCAGTCCCTACTTAAGACATAGCCCGAACAGTTATTTTACATTTTTTAAAACCTCCTGACCTTTTAGATAATTCATCCGTGGAACATATTTTGGTCAAACAAATGCTTTTCTAAATTATTCATATCTTTTAAACCGTAACTCCGATTTTAACATGTTATATATGAAATTTGATTAGAAAAACATGTAGAATATGAATATGATACTATTTTTATCTATTCAATATTTTTAAATATTTTGTTGGAAGATATTTAGATCAAACAAATACTTTTTAAAATTATCCGTATCTTTTAAACTGTACCTCCGATTTGAACATGTTATATATGAAATTTGATTAGAAAAATGTCTAGAATATGAATATGATGTTATTTTTACATGTTAAATATTTTTTAGATATTATTTTATTTTGGAAGCAAACTTATAATCTATAGCGCACAATCCGTTTTTCTTTCATACCAGCGGCGATCCGGATTGCAAATAAACACCCACTAAAACCATATAGCAAAAAGAAAATATCGATAACTACACATGCATACCTCTGAAAGACCTCATAAAGGAAAATAACAGATTTCTCATCACGAGAGCGGGAGAAAGCGAGGGAGAGAGAGACGCCTTAGGATTAACCACATTCAAACATGTTTTGGTTTGTGTGAACACTGAAACCACCGCTGGCGAGGGTGAGAAAGAGGATAAGCGGCAACACAAATGTGATGCCTCGCTAAAATAAAGGAGATGGACCCATTGTTGTCTTGAGTGATGGTTGTTGGGTTAAGAGCGTGTGTTATTTTTTTCTCCTGTTGCAACGCATGGGGCTCTTTTGCCAGTATCATATAATTGCATATAAAACATCCAAGATTGATACTATAATAGCATGGAACAATCAAAAATTATAGATACGTTGGAGACGTATCACTCTTGCACTATTATTATTTTTATATCATTCGGTTGTCCAAGTGAAAGGCAATAAAGACGATAACTTGATGAAGTGGTTGTGGCAAGGAAAAGCGGGTGTGAGCTCAACTTGTTTTTGTTTTTGTAAATATGTTTAACTTAGTATCCATGATTCAGCATATTATGAGTAAACATGTTTATGATGACAATTAGAGATTATAGTTGCTCATGACATGCTTAAGTAGTTAGGAGTGGATAATGATTTATCTTGGGTGTCAACATGCATTAAAATAGTTATGATGTAGTATGATAGTGTGGTATCTCTCTCTGAATGTTTCAAGTGGCTTGACTTGGCACATGTTCACGCATGTAGATGATTCAAAACCAACATAGCCTCCATGATATTTATGTTCATGGTGTTTATATACTACTCATGCTAGTATTCAATGTTAATTATTCACAATGCATGATTATGACTGTTGTCGCTCTCTAGTCGGTCGCTTCTCAACCTATTTGCTAGCCTTCTCCTGTACTAAGCGGGAATACTGCTTGTGCATCCAAATCCCTAAACCAAAGTTGTTCCAGATGAGTCCATTATATCTACCTATATGCGGTATTACTTCGTCATTCCAAGTAAATTTGCATGTGTCACCTCCAATCCTTCAAATAATCATCTGTTTGGTGTGCCCATACCACTCATGGAGCGACATGGGGTGGTCAGTATCTTCCATGCTGAGTGGGTTATTCTCATGATAAGTGTTTATTCACTTGTCCTTACATGAAATGGGTTGGTATTTGGGTGCCCAGTCCCATGATCAAATCGCAAAGTAATGAAAAAAACTCCCCTGAAAAGTTGTTGGTATGGAGGGCACCCGAGGATTCGGCTAGCCATGGCTTGTGTTTGTTGGCTGATGGGGAGTAAACTTTACCTTTCCGCTCGAGAACCGCCGCTAATATGTTTAGCATGGAAGATATTGAAAACTCTCGGTCGTGACGTTGACAGGAAAGGCATACCTCCCAAAATTATATCCATCTCTCTTCTAAGATTTGAGCTCTAGCACCTCTGCAAATCCCTGCTTCCCTTTGCGAAGGGCCTATCCATTACTTTTATGTTATTTTACCTTTATTGTTGAGTCATCACCTTCTCAATTAAAGCACCAGTCCTGAGAGCACTATTGTCATTTTTATGCATTGTGTGTAGTTAATATTGTGTGCATCATGACTGGATCTCTTCTACCATGAGTTACAATGTTTAGTCACTGCTTGAACTTTGGAAGTGCTCTGCATTTATGTTTTGCAGTCTGAGAAAGGGCTAGCGAGATACCATGTTGTCATATTGTATCATGATTGTTTTGACAAAGTGTTGGCATTTGAGCTATGTTATTATTGCTCGCTAGTTGATTATGACATTGATATGAGTGTATAATTTCTAAGAGTTGTCATTTGCATCGTTAGTTATGATCTTTGCTGAAAACTTGGGTACTATTTAAGCTTATATACGGATACAACAACAAAAGAGTTATCACTTTTAGTTTGTCAACTGAATTGCTTGAGGACAAGCAATGAGTTAAGCTTGGGGGAGTTGATACGTCTCCGTCGTATCTACTTTTCCAAACACATTTGCTCTTATTTTAGACTCCAATTTGCATGATTTGAATAAACTAACCTGGAATGATGCTGTTTTCAGCAGAACCAGCATGGTGTTGTTTTTGTGCAGAAATAGAAGTTCTCGGAATTGGACGAAACTTTTTATAGATTTTTATGGGATATATAAAAAATACTGGAGCGAAGATCCATAGGAGGGGGCCCACCAGTGGCCCACAAGCCACATGGGCGCGACCACCCCCCTGGGCACGCCCATGTAGCTTGTGGGGCCCATGTGGCTCCACTGACCCTAATCTCAAGCCTATAAATTCCTATTTCCTGAGAAAAAAATAAGAGAAGAAGTTTCATTGCGTTTTACGATACGGAGCCGCTGCCACCTCATGTTCTTCATTGGGAGGACAGACCTGGAGTCTGTTCGAGGCTCTGAAGAGGGGGATTCATTGTCGTCATCATCACCAACCCTTGTTCATCATCAATTTCATGATGCTCACCACTGGGAGTGAGTAATTCCTTCATAGGTTTCTGGACAGTGATGGAATTGGATAAGATTTATCATGTAATCGAGTCAATTTGTTAGGGCTTGATCCCTAGCATCCACTATGTTCTGAGATTGATGTTGCTATGACTTTGCTATGATTAATGCTTGTCACTAGGGCCCGAGTGCCATGATTTCAGATATGGAGCCTTTATGTTTTCATGAATATATTTGAGTTCTTGATCCTATCCTGCAAGTTATATGCACCTATTACGTGTTATGATCTGCATACCCCAAGGTGACAATAATTGGGATCTTTCCTGTGATTACTGTAGTTTGAGGAGTTCATGTATTCACTATGTGTTAATGCTTTGTTCCGGTTCTCTATTAAAAGGAGGCTTTAATATCCCTTAGTTTCCTTATGGACCCCGCTGCCACGGGATGTAAGGATGGCAATTTTACCCATGGGTACGGGTACCCGCGGGTACCGTACCCGCATGGGTAGAGTATAGGCACACTTTTATACCCACGGGTAGTACCCATATCCTACCCATTAAGTCATGGGTAGGGTACGGGTATAGTCTTGTACCCACGGGTATACCCATACCTTGCCCGTTGGTGAACTAATGTTAAGTTGTCCTCAATTAGTCATTAATTTGTCATGTGACTCGTCTACTCCTATTGACTTAAGAGTATGTTGTGGTTTCTCAATTTTGATATTGGTCAATTACTCATCTACCTGTTATTGAGCTGACATAATTGGTTTTTTGTAAATTGTGCTATTAATAAGCGTAAAATTGTGAACAACTTGTGTACTATTTGTTCTGCCCGCTGGGTACCCAATGGGTACGGGTACCGGTCGGGTATGGGTATGGGTAAAGTTTCATGCCCATGGGTACGGGTATGGGTGGAATTTTGTGCCCACTGACTATACGGGTATGGGTATGGTATTGCTCTACCCTGCCCATACCCTGCCCATTGCCATCCTTTGGGATGGTAGGACAAAATATGCCATGCAAGTTCTTATCATAAGCACGCATGACTATATACAAATTACATGCCTATATTACATTGATGAATTAGAGCTAGTTCTGTGTCGCTCTAGGTTGTGACTGTTACATGGTGAATGTCATCCAACACAATTATCCATCATTGATCCAATGCCTACGCTTTTTCATATATTAATCTTTGCTAAGTTACTACTGATGTTCCTGATGCTGTTACAATCACTACAAAACTGCTACTGCTATTGTTACCGTTATCGTTACTATTGCTATTGTTACCACTGCTATCAAATTATCATACTATTGTGCTACTGATCACTCTGCCGCAGATATTTAGTTCTCCAAGTGTGGTTGAATTGACAACTCAACTACTAATACATTCAAAAATTCTTTGGCTCCCCTTGTGTCGAATCAATAAATTTGGGTTGAATACTCTAGCCTCGAAAACTATTGTGATCCCCTATACTTGTGGGTTATCAGCACGCTTAGCAGTAGCGCGGGGTAATAGATCTACACTACTACTATGCGACTACCTGTAGCACAGGCAGTAAGCCCGTGATGCTGGTAAGTGGGGCCCACAAGCTGGCTATACGTATAAATAGTACCAGCGTCGGGTGCCTACACCGCGCTACTGCTATAAGATTAGTTGCAGCGCTGGTAGGATATCCAATGCTGCTAATGTGGCCTACCCTGGGGGTACCGTGGGGACCACTTAGTAGTAGCGATGGGTTGCTTACCCAGTGCTGCTACTAAGTGGTACCTATAGCGCTGGGTTTTGCCCGCGCTGCTACTCGTTAATAGTAGCGTGAGGTAGGTAGCCTGCGCTACTGCTAAGCATCTACCTATACACTTTTTCCTAGTAGTGCGTCCATTTACCGGTTGTACCGCTGTAGTATAAATTCCAGCATAATTGTTGATTTGGAGAGGACTATAAAAGGAAGTGGTTCTTCCACCTCCCACCAACCTCTTGCCTCTCTCTTTCCTCCATTGTTTCCCTTCAAGCTTTCTTGCTCGGTCTCCTTTTCTAGCCAACCAAACTTGTTGATTTGCTAGGGATTGAGGGAGGAGACCTAGATCTACACTTCTGTTGGGGAACGTAGTAATTTCAAAAAAATTCCTACGCACACGCAAGATCATGGTGATGCATAGCAACGAGAGGGGAGAGTATCGTCTATGTACCCTCGTAGATCGTAAGCGGAAGCATTATGACAATGCGGTTGATATAGTCGTATGTCTTCACGATCGACCGATCTAGCACCGAAGGTACAGCACCTCCGCGATCTGCACACGTTCAGCTCAATGACGTCCCACGAACTCACGATCCAGTAGAGCTTCGAGGGAGAGTTTCGTCAGCACGATGGCATGATGACGGTGATGATGTTGCTACCAACGCATGGCTTCGCCTAAGCACTGCTACGATATAATCGGGGTGGATTATGGTGGAGGGGGGCACCGCACACGGCTTGGAACAATCAACTTGTGTGTCTTGGGGTGCCCCCTGCCCCCGTATATAAAGGAGCAAGGGGGGAGGCCGTCCGGCCCTTGCAGGGCGTGCCAGGAGGAGGAGTCCTCCTCCTAGTAGGAGTCGGACTCCCCTTTCCTACTCCTACTAGGAGGGGAAAAGGAAGGAGGAGAGGGAGAAAGAAGGAGAGGGGTGAAAGGAGGAAAGGGGGTCGGCCCCCTAGTCCAATTCGGTTTGGGCTGGGGGGGCTGCCTTGTCATGCCTCCTCTCTTCCACCACTTGGCCCATGAGGCCCAATACTTCTTCCCCCGTATTCCCGTTACTCCCCGGTACTCCGAAAAATACCTGAATCACTCGGAACCTTTCCGATGTTCGAATATAGTCGTCCAATATATCGATCTTTACGTCTCGACCATTTCAAGACTCCTCGTCATGTCCTCGATCTCATCTGGGACTCCGAACTACCTTCGGTACATCAAACACATAAACTCATAATACCGATCATCACCCAACGTTAAGCATGCGGACCCTACGGGTTTGAGAACTATGTAGACATGACTGAGACACGTCTTCGGTCAATAACCAATAGCGGAACCTGGATGCTCATATTGGTTCCAACATATTCTAGGAAGATCTTTATCAGTTAAACCGCATAACAACATATGTTGTTCCCTTTGTCATCGGTATGTTACTTGACCGAGATTCGATCGTCGGTATCTCAATACCTAGTTCAATCTCGTTACCGGCAAGTCTCTTTACTCGTTCCGTAATGCATCATCCCGCAACTAACTCATTAGCACATTGCTTGCAAGGCTTATAGTGATGTGCATTACCGAGAGGGCCCAGAGATACCTCTCCGACAATCGGAGTGACAAATCCTAATCTCGATCTATGCCAACTCAACAAGTACCATCAGAGACACCTGTAGAGCACCTTTATAATCACACAGTTACGTTGTGACGTTTGGTAGCACACAAAGTGTTCCTCCGGTATTCGGGAGTTGCATAATCTCATAGTCATAGGAACATGTATAAGTTATGAAGAAAGCAATAGCAACAAACTAAACTATCATCATGCTAAGCTAACGGATGGGTCAAGTCAATCACATCATTCTCTAATGATGTGATCCCGTTAATCAGATGACAACTCATGTCTATGGTTAGGAAACATAACCATCATTGATTCAACGAGCTAGTCAAGTAGAGGCAAACTAGTGACACCCTGTTTGTCTATGTATTCACACATGTACTAAGTTTCCGGTTAATACAATTCTAGCATGAATAATAAACATTTATCATGATATAAGGAAATATAAATAACAACTTTATTATTGCCTCTAGGGCATATTTCCTTCAGTCTCCCACTTGCACTAGAGTCAATAATCTAGTTCACATCGTCATGTGATTTAACACCAATAGTTCACATTTTTATGTGATTAGTTCACATCTCCATGTGACTAACACCCAAAGGGTTTACTAGAGTCAATAATCTAGTTCACATCACTATGTGATTAACACCCAAAGAGTGATCAGGTTTTGCTTGTGAGAGCAATTTAGTCAACGGGTCTGCAACATTCAGATCCGTATGTATTTCGCAAATTTCTATGTCTACAATGCTCTGCACGGAGCTACTCTAGCTAATTTCTCCCACTTTCAATATGTATCCAGATCGAGACTTAGAGTCATCTAGATCGATGCAAAAAGCTTGCATCGACGTAACTCTTTACGACAAACTCTCTTATCACCTACATAACCGAGAAATATTTCCTTAGTCCTCTAAGGATAATTTTGACCGTTGTCCAATGATCTACTCCTAGATCACTATTGTACTCCCTCGCCAGAATCATGCCAAGGTATACAATAGGACTGGTAAACAGCATAGCATACTTTATAGAACCTATGACTGAGGCATAGGGAATGACTTTTCATTCTCTTTCTATTTTCTATTGTGGTCGGGTTTTGAGTATTTACTCAACTTCACACCTTGCAACACAGGCAAGAACTCTTTCTTTGACTGTTCCATTTTGAACTACTTCAAAATCTTGTCAAGGTATGTACTCATTGAAAAAACTTATCAAGCGTCTTGATCTATCTCTATAGATCTTGATGCTCAATTTGTAAGCAGCTTCACCGAGGTATTTCTTTGAAAAACCTTTTCCAAACACTCCTTTATGCTTTCCAAAAAATTCTACATTATTTCCGATCAACAATATGTCATTCACATATACTTACCAGAAATGTTGTAGTGCTCTCACTCACTTTCTTGTAAATACAGGCTTCACCGCAAGTCTGTATAAAACCATATGCTTTGATCACTTTATCAAAGCATATATTCCAACTCCGAGATGCTTGCACTAGTCCATAGATGGATCGCTGGAGCTTGCTTACTTTGTTAGCACCTTTAGGATCGACAAAACCTTCTGGTTGCATCATATACAACTCTTCTTTAAGAAATCCATTAAGGAATACAGTTTTGACATCCATTTGCCAGATTTCACAAAATGCGGCAACTGCTAACATGATTCGGACAGACTTTTAAGCATCAATACGAGTGAGAAAATCTCATCGTAGTCAACACCTTGAACTTGTCAAAAACATTTTGCGACAATTCGAGCTTTGTAGATAGTTACACTACTATCAGTGTCTGTCTTCCTCTTGAAGATCCATTTTTTCTTAATGACTCACCAATCATCGGGCAAGTCAATCAAAGTCCATACTTTGTTCTCATACATGGATTCCATCTCAGATTTCATGGCCTCAAGCCATTTCGCGGAATCTGGGCTCATCATCGCTTCCTCATAATTCGTAGGTTCATCATGGTCTAGTAACGTGACATCCAGAACAGGATTACCGTACCACTCTAGTGCGGATCTCACTCTGGTTGACCTACGAGGTTCGGTAGTAACTTGATCTGAAGTTACATGATCATCATCATTAGCTTCCTCACTAATTGGTGTAGCAGTCACAGGAACAGATTTCTGTGATGAACTACTTTCCAATATGGGAGCAGGTACAGTTACCTTATCAAGTTCTACTTTCCTCCCAATCACTTCTTTCGAGAGAAACTTCTTCTCTAGAAAGGATCCATTCTTAGCAACGAATATATTGCCTTCGGATCTGTGTTAGAAGGTGTACCCAACAGTTTACTTTGGGTATCCTATGAAGACGCATTTCTCCAATTTGGGTTCGAGCTCATCGGGTTGAAACTTTTTTACATAAGCATCATAGCCCCAAACTTTAAGAAACGACAGCTTAGGTTTCTTGCTAAACCACAGTTCATATGGTGTCGTCTCAACGGATTTAGATGGTGCCCTATTTAACGTGAATGCAGTTGTCTCTAATGCATAACCCCAAAACAATAGTGATAAATCGGTAAGAGACATCATAGATTGCACCATATCTAATAAAGTATGGTTATGACGTTCGGACACACCATTATGCTATGGTGTTTCAGGTGACGTGAGTTGCGAAACTATTCCGCATTGTTTCAAATGAAGACCAAACTCGTAACTCAAATATTCTCCTCCACGATTAGATCATAGAAACTTTATTATCTTATTACAATGATTTTCCACTTCACTCTAAAATTCTTTGAACTTTTCAAATGTTTCAGACTTATGTTTCATCAAGTAGATATACCCGTATCTGCTCAAATCATATGTGAAGGTCAGAAAATAACGATACCCGCCGTGAGCCTCAACACTCATTGGACCGCATACATTAGTATGTATTATTTCCAATAAGTCAGTTGCTTGCTCCATTGTTCCGGAGAACGGAGTCTTAGTCATCTTGCCTATGAGGCATGGTTCACAAGCATCAAGTGATTCATAATCAAGTGATTCCAAAAACCCATCAGCATGGAGTTTCTTCATGTGCTTTACACCAATATGACCTAAACGGCAGTGCCACAAATAAGTTGCACTATCATTATTAACTTTGCATCTTTTGGCTTCAATATTATGAATATGTGTATCACTACGATCGAGATTCAATAAACCATTTATATTGAGTGTATGACCATAGAAGGTTTTATTCATGTAAGTAGAATAATAATTATTCTTTGACTTAAATGAATAACTGTATTGCAATAAACATGATCAAATCATATTCATGCTCAACGCAAACACCAAATAACATTTATTTAGGTTTAACACTAATCCCGAAAGTATAGGGAGTGTGCGATGATGATCATATCAATCTTAGAACCACTTTCAACACACATCGTCACTTCACCCTTAACTAGTCTATGTTCATGCTGCAACTCCCGTTTCGAGTTA
Source organism: Triticum urartu (assembly GCF_003073215.2). Classification (NCBI taxonomy): domain Eukaryota; kingdom Viridiplantae; phylum Streptophyta; class Magnoliopsida; order Poales; family Poaceae; genus Triticum; species Triticum urartu. The sequence goes on along the minus strand of NC_053027.1, from coordinate 520,539,835 downwards.
CTACTCTTTAGTGACTGAACTAGTATCAAATACTCTTTAGTGCTGGAACGTAGTAATTTCAAAAAAAATTCCTACGCACACGCAAGATCATGGTGATGCATAGCAACGAGAGGGGAGAGTATCGTCTACGTACCCTCGTAGACCGTAAGCGGAAGCGTTATGACAACACGGTTGATGTAGTCGTACGTCTTCACGATCGACCGATCTAGCACCGAAGGTACGGCACCTCCGCGATCTGCACACGTTCAGCTCGATGGCGTCCCGCGAACTCATGATCCAGTAGAGCTTCGAGGGAGAGTTTCGTCAGCACGATGGTGTGATGATGGTGATGATGTTGCTACCGACGCAGGGCTTCGCCTAAGCACTGCTACGATATGATCGAGGTGGATTATGGTGGAGAGGGGCACCGCACACAGCTTGGAACAATCAACTTGTGTGTCTTGGGGTGCCCCCCTGCCCCCGCATATAAAGGAGCAAGGGGGAAGGCCGGCCGGCCCTTGCAGGGCGCCCCAGGAGGAGGAGTCCTCCTCCTAGTAGGAGTAGGACTCCCCTTTCCTACTCCTACTAGGAGGGGGAAAGGAAGGAGGAGAGGGAGAAGGAAGGAGATGGATGAAAGGAGGAAAGGGGGGTCGACCCCCTAGTCCAATTCGGTTTGGGCTAGGGGGGCCGCGCGCCCTGCCTTGTCCTGCCTCCTCTCTTCCACCACTTGGCCCATGAGGCCCAATACTTCTTCCCCCGTATTCCCTTAACTCCTGGGTACTTTGAAAAATACCCGAATCACTCGGAACCTTTCCGATGTTCGAATATAGTCGTCCAATATATCGATCTTTACGTCTCGACCATTTTGAGACTCCTCGTCATGTCCCAGATCTCATCCGGGACTCCGAACTACCTTCGGTACATCAAACACATAAACTCATAATGCCGATCGTCACCGAACGTTAAGCGCGCGGACCCTACGGGTTCAAGAACTATGTAGACATGACCGAGAAACGTATTCGGTCAATAACCAATAGCGGAACCTGGATGCTCATATTGGTTCCTACATATTCTACGAAGATCTTTATCGGTCAAATAGCATAACAACATACGTTGTTCCCTTTGTCATCGGTATGTTACTTGCCCGAGATTCGATCGTCGGTATCTCAATACCTAGTTCAATCTCGTTACCGGCAAGTCTCTTTACTCGTTCCGTAATGCATCATCTCGCAACTAACTCATTAGCACATTGCTTGCAAGGCTTATAGTGATGTGCATTACCGAGAGGGCCCAGAGATACCTCTCCGACAATCGGAGTGACAAATCCTAATCTCGATCTATGCCAACTCAACAAGTACCATCGGAGAAACCTGTAGAGCACCTTTATAATCACACAGTTACGTTGTGACGTTTGGTAGCACACAAAGTGTTCCTCCGGTATTCAGGAGTTGCATAATCTCATAGTCATAGGAACATGTATAAGTTATGAAGAAAGCAATAGCAACAAACTAAACTATCATCATGCTAAGCTAATGGATGGGTCAAGTCAATCACATCATTCTCTAATGATGTGATCCCGTTAATCAAATGACAACTCATGTCTATGGTTAGAAAACATAACCATCATTGATTCAACGAGCTAGTCAAGTAGAGGCAAACTAGTGACACTCTGTTTGTCTATGTATTCACACATGTACTAAGTTTCCGGTTAATACAATTCTAGCATGAATAATAAACGTTTATCATGATATAAGGAAATATAGATAACAACTTTATTATTGCCTCTAGGGCATATTTCCTTCAACTTTCACCAAAGGAAATTTGATTCCCCCATACTTTCTTGTGTGGATTTTGTTACTCTTGTGTGTTTGGGCACCCTAGATGGAAGAGGTCACCTCAGAGCTACATTCCATTGTGGTGAAGCTTCGTCGTGGTGTTGGGAGCCTCCAATTAAGTTGTGGAGAGAGCTCCAACCTTGTTTGTAAAGGTTCGGTCACCGCCTTCAAGGGCACCACTAGTGGAATCACAACATCTTGCATTGTGCGAGGGCGTGAGGAGAATATGGTAGCCCTAATGGCTTCTTGGGGAGCATTGCCCCTCCACACCACTCTAATGGAGACATAACTCCTCCTAAAGGGAGGAAACTTCCATAACGCATCCTCGTCTTCGTCGACTCCAATTTTGGTTATTTCTAACCTTCGCTTTGTGCAAGCTTATTATGTTTGTATCTTGTGCTTGCTTGTGTGCTTGTTGTTGTGCTTGTCATATAGGTTGTCCACCTAGTTGCATATCTAGACAACTATTTTATTGTCAAGCCTAATTTGATTAAAAGAGCTAAAAGTTGGTAATCGCCTATTCACCTCCCTCCCCCTCTAGTCGACCATAGTGATCCTTTCAGGTGGCCCCAGGGACCCTCTATTAGTGGTTGGTTACTTGGCCCGTTACTTTCACATGATTTTTTACTTTAGTTTTTTTCTTCTGAAAATGCCAAAAATATTTATCCCACATTATCGTTTAATAGACTTGTGCAACTAGCAAGAATTGACACCCTTGTTAGAACTGTTGGGGACACAAGTCAAGTTTTATTTGTATTGAAGGGCACGGTTGCAGGATACCAGCACCTCCATGGATTGATACCTTGATTTATCACTGAGGGAAATCTTGTTGTGTACTGCAAACTCCTACATCGAGGAGCCCAATGTGTGTTATGATCTATAACAAGCAATGATGCATTGGATATTGTCACCCCATTGGCACCGACTTTTGGTTGAACGGTGGATGCATGATAGTAACAACAACGCATCATGTTCGGCACAAGGTTCATGGTTTAGACGGTGCGATGATGCGGCTATCGCTTTATGCAAACTCGACTCCTACTTTTTTGCTCTAAGTGTTTCTTTACAGACGATGGATGACGATTCAAGGGTCTAGGATGTTCAAATGAAGGGCTTTTGAAGAGTTGCTGGAGATTTGGTTGCATTTAGGTCCCTCCCTTTAAAATAATAAAACAAAAAAGAACAAAATGTCTGCTCACTTGGTTAGTATAGGTTTTTTTCCTTTTCTAGCAGAGTCGAACTTCAAGCTTGGGTCTTTGTATCAACATAGAATTTTTGTTGACTAATAGGTGATATGTGTGTTGTTATGTAGTGACTTCGTCAATGAAGCTTTGCAGGTAATCTTACATAGGCTCTTAAGCTTGGATGTTGTTGAGTGTGTGTATATGTTTATAAGTTGTATTAAATGTCTTTAGATGTTTGCTGAGTGTTAGTAGGGCGGGGCGTACCATCGATCGCTCGCCTCCTTCATTGTTTGTTCCCAAATACGAGATATGGACTGTACGACCATTGCAGCATGAAAACCCTGCATGCAACACTAGTTATGTGCATATATATTCAACATAACTGACAATTCCATGTATGAAACAAACATGCAAAAGCCACTAATCTCTCATTGACAAACATTTGAGGCACCAGGCTAGCTAATACGGACTCGCTGAGAATGAACCTTGCTCCCAAGAGCCTCGTCGGAGCCAAAACAGGCAAGCCAGTTGCATTCACTAGCCACCATCTTTCATAAAAATCGTGTGATACCATGGTTGACATGGTACCATTGCACAAAAATCTAACTTGAATGTTTCGACAAATCATTTATTTTGTCATGAATGTTCACAAGATATGTGCCAACGGTCCCTAAAAAGATTAAATTGAAATTCAAAATACACATAGAGAAACAAAACACATAACAGAATAATAGTGACATTTTTTTGGGGTATTCATGTTGGGTTTGTTTCAAATTTAGATCTTGTTTTCCGTTAGAGAAGAAAGAAATGAGAATTAATGAGAGGAACATTGTTGGTCGGTGGAAACCATTCCCGTGTTACGACAGAGAAATTAACTGCCCTGTCCAATTACATCTGACTGACTGAGAACCATTTTGTGGTTGAATGACTAGGTCAAGGGTGCTTGTACCCCCAACCCTCCATGGGCCAAACCCTCGCATTTGGCCCTTTGTATATCTCATTCAGGCTGAAATCTCTTCGGTGGTAGGTACTCGATTTCTAAAAAATATTTATACTTAATCATACGGAGAACAAGTTTAAATCACCATCTCAGAGAAGAAAAGAAAATACCCCCCCCCCCCCCCCCCCAAAAAAAAGGGTAATCGCCAACGGAATCGAAGTCATATAGCACATTTAAATACTAAAACTACTCAATGCCTCACGGTTCTCATCATGGGGGAGAGAGATCGAAAGCGGGACCGCAGCGCAGCATCGATCATGTGATCCCCGTAGCGTCCTTTCCCCGTCTGCGTTTTCTTCCTCTGAAGTCTGAACCACCGAAACTGAGTTTTCAGGCCTGAGAACAAGAAAGGATGGCAGCCAACAGCACACAAATCCAGTGCGTGCGTGCCGCGCTTCGCGGTCCATCCAGACCCTATCTATCCCCATCCAGATTTGATCGCATCATTATTCTCTTGCTGCCACATGCTGATATTAGTACTAGTAGTAGTCTGCAGGAATCTTCCAGCTTAGTCGCCCTTGATCGACCGATCCATCTGATCTGCACGGTGGACAAATCGCACAAGAAGACAGCTAAGCCAAGGTTGCGGTTGTTTTCACTCTTCTCCTTACTTGTTGGCGTGAAAGTCTCTCTAGTCCCCTTAAATAAAATGCCACAAGTCGACCAGAGAAGGGTGACCCTTTCCGGTGGTATACTAAACCACGTCACAAACGCAAAAAAAAGTACAAAAATGCGCGTATGGTTGTACAGCTAAACAGCATGTTTTCTATCTTCGTCAATGTACCACACCAAGTCCTAAACTAAAGAACCACATCAACTATTTACGACTCAAATTGTTCTACGCATGTGGCGATTTCCTTGATCTTAAAGCTCCGCAATTTTGATCCGGTCTCCAGCAGACGATGTGTGAGTGTGTGCGTCTCCGTTGTAATAGGTGTTCTGAAAAAGAAAATATTATACACAACGCGAAGAACGTATCAACATGCAACGAGTCGTAGGGTGCATTTTAGGCCGAGGACCTCGCTCAGAGTTCTCAAAGTCCTAAAGATAAATGAGGTCACAAACATAACGTATCATCTATCGTGAAGTGAAATTTCAAACAACGACACAAGAAACATAAAAAAGAAATTCAGTTCTAGCAGTGTTAACTGATGAAATTAACAATGCAGTCCAAATTAACTACTTTTCATTGCATTCTTTCCTCGATTCTCCAATCAAATTTAAAGTGAAATGCTTGTGTTAGGATATATGTATGTTGTATCTACCACGTGACTATACCTGGCCATACCTCGGGCCGGGCCTAGCCAAGCCCGACGCAAAAAACCCAGGCCCGAGCCCGGCCCGGCCCGACCGCCGAGCCTATTTTTTGGGCCCGAGCCCGGCCCAAACACGTAAAAGCCCGTCGGGCTTCGGGCCGGCCCAGGTCGTCCTTCAGGAAAACGCGAAAAACGATGGGCCCAGCCCGGCCCGGCCTTCGGGCTCAAAATCTAGGCCCGAGCCCGACCCGAGAGCGGCGTCGGGCCGGGCTGCCCATGGCCAGGACTACACGTGACACATATGGTAAGCAAAGCCAAACAACTCAAAAAATGTATGTTGTATCTATGTACTCATACATTTTAATTTGATTAGGTGCACAATATACGTTTTCTACAAGTCATAGAGGGTTATATATCTTTTTGTAGTTCATCATTAACATTTCAAATTGAGAAGCCCACAAAATTTAGCAATGGGCTTAAGCGTCGCCACCACCGTTCGACTAGTTAGCTATGACTAACCATAAGCTCCACTGCATCGTCAATTAGTAATGTTGTTGCTTCCTCGTCTGATGGGCCTACACTCAACTGATGCCTCGCCATAGTTGATTGTCAAGGAGAGGATGGGGCGATGAGGGGAAACAGGCTATCATGCACTCTAGGAGATCTCAAGGTCCAAGCCTCGGCCCTTCTTGGTCAATGTGATGTAGTGGCACTAGCGCCTCCCACTTCAACAAGGATGATGATTGGTCGGTGCACGAGATGATGACATTGCAGATCTAGTATGTGCGGTCGGATGAAGAGGAGTATGGCTCCAGTGAATGGCGATGCGTTGTCTAATCGAGGCGACGGTTCTCATTGTAAAAAAGGTGCCACCAATGAGATAATGTTGATCATGGTGAAAATCAAGTGTACATTTCAAGCAGAAGGGCACAAAAACAAACAAAACATTATCCTTTGGCGGCCTATTTAATTTAGCTCATTGATAGCAAAGCTGACCATGTCAATCTCTAGACGATAATTTGGTAACAAACTATAGCATTAACTCGTAATCTTTTGGGCACCAAAAGAGCATGTGCTTGGTGGTTCCGTCGACAAATCACTAATTAAGACCCTCTTTTAGTAGCAGGATCTCGCAAAACACCCGAAAATAGGGTGTACAAGATTGCAATGCCAAACCTTTTGTAATGTAAAGCACATGAGAGTAAGAACCGTCCGCTTATTTTCAAACCACATGTAGAGACATGAAAGTAGGCATGGGTCGATTTTTCATACACTCCAGAAGAAGAAGAAGAAGAAGAAGAAGGAGGAGGAGGAGGAGGAGGAGGACACCGAGACATAGGAGCTTTTTCAAGATGAGATAGCTCGGTAATTCGATCGACATGAAAAGAAAAATAACTCCCAAACCAAATGTTAGCATCACTCACGGTCATCGTCGGTTATAATACTTTTTTTTATGAGGATCGACGGTTCTACTACTTTTGTTTTTTGAAAGCTCGTCGGTTCTACTACTTGAACCGCTGGAGAGACGAGGCGTGAAAAGGTGAAGAGACCACGTGACGTATCATTCTCCGCGCGAAGGAATCAAAAAGATCGTTTTAACACGCGGGGTAAAAACACCCCCACCTCCCGCGATAAATAAATTCCGAACGAATATGAATATTCCGCCTCCCCGTCCGTCCGTCCGTCGTTTCAACGCAGCAGCACATGCCCCTCCGATCCCGTCGGTTGCGTCACTCACCGCGGCGCCTCCTCCCTCATCCCTCCCCCGCATGGACGCCGCCCACGCGCCCCGCCTCCTCCACGCCTCTGCCCACGGCCCTCGTGTCCGCCCGCGACGGGCTCGGCCCACGGACCCGCCCCACGCCTCCCCCGCCCCAAACCCCGAGCCGTAATTGCAACGCCAACGCAACAAAAAAGCAAACGTGGCCGCCGCTGCCTATCCCCCAGCCTCCTCCGGCCCACCGGCCATCCTCTCCCCCCCCCCCCCCCCCCCTCCCTCTCCCCACCCCCCCTTCCCTTTTTTTTCCTTATCCAGTTTTTTTTTCTCTTCTTTTTGCGCCACTTTTCTTCTCCTCTCTCCCTCGACCAAATCGTTGGCCTCCATAACTTGCGTCCTTGTCCTCTCCGTTCCCCCGCACGCCTCCCCCTCGTGCCCCTCGCCGTCGTCGCCCCGCCGTACCCGACTCCGCCGCCGGGACCGCCCGGACCCGCGCCCCTTGCCGACCCCGCCGCGGCCTAGGTATATATCCAACTACAGCCCCCCCTGCCTTGCCTCTGATTCGGTTCGCTTGATTTGGTGGTTGTGGTTTTGGTCTGGGAGGGACGGGGTGAGGCCTGCCCCTCTGGGGCGTGGAGTGGTGAGGGACGTGCTTTTGCTTGCGTGTTGCGCTGGGAATTGCGGGGAGACGGCCTGTTGCCGGGGAATTTCGGGTGTTCCGGCGGCGATTTGAGTGCTCTGCGGCTGGTTCCCGCGGGGAGGAGGCGGCACGGGGCCGTATCTGGGGAGCCCAGGCCGTGATCCGGGCGGGGGCTGCCGGGGAGCGGTCTGGGCAGGGGATCTCTCATGGGGTGACCAAAATTGGTCCTCTCCGTGCGAATTTCGCCAGGGACAGTGAGGATTTGGGTGCTTGCGATCACGATCTCTTGGGTCTTTGCTGTGAATTGGAGTTACCTCAGCAAACGGGGCTTCTCTTCCGCCAATTGCGAGTGGGTGAAGCAGCAATTTTCTCACTTTTGCTTGGTGTTTGGCTCTGCGTCTAGTGTAGATTGGAACCGTGTGCCCCAATGGCGTGGTCCATGAATTTGATGTGCAGTTGCGATTGTTGCTGTGTCTAGATTTCTCTTTTTCTGTTGGAAATGATTGACTCAACAGAAAGGAAGAACAAAACTCTAGTCTGTTGATGCTCATTTCTCTAGGAATGTGAATAATTAGGAGTCTTAAGTAAAGCAACAGGGCTCCGTTCTCCGGATTTGTTAGCATTCTGCCATGCAGTTCTTCGCCTGGAAGTGCAGGAAGAGAGATCTTGCTTAGTTACTACTGCACCATCGAGTGGATAGGGTGCTTTTACATGGAAGGGAAATAAATGCATCCTTTTGCCGCTAATGTTGGCTCGAGAATGCTGGATTTGGGTCCAAGACACCAAGTTGCGGCAAAAGAGATCATTTCCCAACCTCCTTCCATGTGCTTGCAATCTGCATTTATCGTGTAAGCAGGACCAGGAGCAAAGCGAAACTTAAAGGAGACACCTTTGCTTCATATTCTTTCCGTGTGCTGGTAACGTAGCATGTCCTCAAAGGATGGAATCTTTGGCCCAAGTGCAGTATCAAATGATTCTCTCCAATTAAAAAAAGTAGTATGTGTTGTTCCTTGTTTTTTCACATCTAATCTGGCAGATCTGAGACGAGCTGAGATGCTCCATGTGAGTCGCTGGTTTTTTTCCTTTAGCTAGTCTTATCTGGCTCTTAGGTGTTATTTTTTAATGGGGAATGTAGATCACATCTGATGCATTTCATTATTTAATGCTCCTGGTTGTGCCAGCGCCTTGTTTCTTTATTTATCTGCCTTCCCAACTGTACTTGGATCCCAGAAAGTCTATTTGTGACTTCTGGTGCCTGTGCTGCTTTGTTAGCCATTCTTGTGGATCTGAAGTTTGATAGCCTGCGCTGCAAGAGTAAAGCTGCAATTGTGTGGTAACGTTGCTCAAGAGTTTTCTTGTCTCAATCGAATTCTGTGGGGGGGTCGATTTGGTTATGAAAACATGATCGTTTGCCTAGAAGTTGATGTGCTCCTTGGTTGCATGTATATTGGCAATCTGTTGATACACTTTCACCAGTAATATGCTTCAGCTTTATTACTTGTGTGCTTTTGACACGATTCACAACCTTCTACATTATCTCCGTGGACTTTGATCTATGATGTGTTCTTCATCATGAGTGATGCAGATCAAGTAATCTTCAGGGCTTGGCTTTGCATATTCATTTTTATTTCTAGGGTAGAACTTTCTCCTGATGATCTTGGAAGTGTATGATCCCAGTTCCCAGAACCTAATGAAATCGGCACCTGTAGATCACCAGTCTACTTGATTGTGTTTCATGCTGTCAGCCCCCTTTGCTGCCCTGCTGCTTATGCTGTTGAACCATTCGGGGCAGAGAATATGCTGGATGAGTTCATACTCATTTTCCCCTTCATATGACTTTGATTGTCAATATACTAACATAATTGGAAGGGACTTTCTTTTGTTTGTTCATATTTCTGGTGTGGTTCTGATCTCTCCCCTCCTTTATTTGCTATTGATCCTCCTGTTTATTGTACGTTACACTGTTATGAGGTGCTCATGTAGTGATGGTTTTCCAGACAGGTTTCCAAGAAAATGGCAAGAAATGCAAGGGCAAAGAGGCATGCGGCTCGTCGTCTCAGGGCCACGCCGTATCCCATTCCTTCATACCGCTGGAAAGCAATGAAAGGAGCCAACCGGAAGAAAGCACTGCCAACTGTGCAGAAGATGGACTGGGAAGATGCCAACTGCTCTGTATGCATGGAATACCCACACAATGCTGTGCTTCTCCTTTGTTCGTCTCATGACAAGGGCTGCCGCCCTTACATGTGTGGAACGAGCTACCGGCACTCAAATTGCCTCGATCAGTTCAAGAAGGCATACACCAAGGGGGCATTGCTTGAGGAACTGCCTGCCAGCACTGTTGGCAGTACCTTGGACTTTGTGCCATTGACTGCAGTCGAGAAGACTGAGTCCATTGACCTCGCATGCCCATTGTGTCGTGGCAAAGTGAAGGGGTGGACTGTGGTAGAACCTGCTCGAAGTTACCTGAATGGGAAAAGGAGAACATGCATGCAGGATGGCTGCTCGTTTGTGGGGACGTACAAGGAACTCCGCAAGCATGTGAAGTTGGAGCACCCTCTTGTGCAGCCAAGGGAAGTGGATCCTGCCGTGGAACAGAAGTGGAGATCGCTCGAGTTTGAAAGAGAGAGGGAAGACGCACTCAGCACGGTCACTTCATCAATGGGGAGGGCAGTGGTTTGGGGTGACTATGTGTTGGACCTGGAGGATGGAGCGGACTTGGAGGACGAAGACAGCGACGACGACGATCGTGGCAATGACCGGGAGGCGGATAACGCTCGGAGGTTGATAATATTCATGATGCGTCAAGTTGCTCAGCGACATCGAACGCAAAGTCTCCAGAGTCCAAGTGGCATGCCTGGAAATGCCGATGAAGATTATGCGGTTAGCGGTGGTGGTGCCAACGAGACCACCCCATACCCTTTCACCTCGGAGGGCGACGACGAGGATGATATGGCTCTGGCCGGAGCAGGAGGCGCGGGTATGCTTAGATCAGACAGGCGTCGCCGGCGACGCCGTAGGAACCGTGGAAGACTGTTTTTAGATTCTAATTGAGAAGGCAGGGGCTCTGTCACCAGAGTACATGCACAGCTGATTCCCTGGTGCCTGGCATTCATCAATTCCAACCAAAATTTACTTGTTCATGATCATTGTACCAAAGTAGTTTGTCTTAACCTCAGCTCATTGCTTTCCATCAACCATGTATCATTTTCACATTCTTTGCTGAAAAAGGAAAATGCCGCATCCATCTTGTGCGGCTTGTGTAGTTTCCAATTGTTTCTGGCCAATTATTTCAGCTGCTGTTCTTTGTTGTGTGCGTGGCTCTGCTGTGTTGGATACTGCGTTGTCCACCTATTTCATTTGTGACATGTTGTTGGGTTTTAAATACAGCACTCACTGCACTGCCGGGTGAAGCTATGAATAATTGCAGACATGAGAACGATGAAATGCACATCTGCGCTCGCATAATACAGCACATTTTGGCATAGTGCTCCCTTCCTTCCATAACATTGTGCGTACGGACATTTTTCACTAGTCAAACATTGTAGAGTTCGACCAAGAATATCTAATAGTACAATATAAAACAGAAATGCTAAAAATCTGGCGTCGGATTTTTAAACATGGCATGGCAATTCCTGGCAAAAAAAACTGAACATGGCAAGGATTTTTTATGCTTGCTAAAAAAAACTGACATCAATTTGTAGCAAAATCCATGTAAAAAAACATGTCTCATGAATCATGATGTACCTGATTTAAATTTGGTCAAAGTTTATGAAGCTTGACTTTTGGAGATAAACTTTGCCAGCTATATTATGGAAGCTACAACGGTACGAGAACATACAATTAAACCAGTTATATTATAATGTAACAGAAAGAATCACATCTGTAGTGTACAAAATAATACAAACAACAGTTACCAGTTGCCTTGGGGCTGGTTCAGTTGCTCTACATGCTACGATTTCCAGTACATGAGATTACATATGTGCTCAAAATTACATTTGGAAGCACATGTATAACAAATTAACAACAGATCAAGGCTCATTTGCTCTACATGCTACTGATTTCCCGGAGCATAATTCTACTCGTATATACCCTGTGTTGGCACAGCACTGAATCTCGTCAGAATCGATGAAATTTCGGGCTGGTCCTTGGGTAAAAAAACAGCCAATCAGCATTATCTAGTTAGCTCTGCATCTGCTGCTAAGTACAAACAACAGCATAAACATGTCACCAGAACATTTGAGCTTGTGCAATGACATGCCTATCATGGCACTTCCCTCGGTGCGATGCGGTTTGCATCAGTGGCTCAAAGCCCAGAACTACAGCATGCAGTCCTCGATGATCTCCCATTAGAACACTGCATGTCCATTACTTCTTCCTGATGATAGTAGGCACACCATAACAAACAGGAGATGCACCGATCATAAGAGGAAGCCTGCAAGCACGCCTAGCTTCACTTATATGTGAAGCTATTCGCCTGTGCCCGCAGTTACAGCAGCTACTACTGCCGCCCATCTCTACTGTCTGTTGTTGCTTCCTAGATCGTGAGCCTTTTCGTCTTGACCTACCATTGTCCTTCGCGGCGATGGTCATGGACTCAAATTCTTGTGTCAGAGGGCAACATTTAGAGCAATTCTTGGCAGCCGTGACATTTTCTTGCAGCCATGAATTGAGCAGTGCTTTACTAAATCGATCTATATCTTTATCTGAGACGTCCCAGAGATTTGCAATGACGGACGGAGAACCAGCAAATAAATAAGACAAAGGGGTCCCTTGAGGAGCATACGCTCCTTTGCAATGAAGTGTCCCACTACTGCAACCCATGAGGAGAGCAGCTGCACAATTATCTAACTTCTCAATTTCCTTTCCAGAGACATACTGGCTTCCTGCAACATTTTCTCAGACTAGTTAGAACACTCTGTTAGTACAACTGATACCTGAGCAGTACCCAGTTTATAAAAAGTATCTGAATACTGAACGGTACTAAGTGCTGGGAGTTCATATTCCTCAACAATAATAGCACAAGTGGTCATCAAACCACCAGACTTGAAGGCATTTGTTAGCACTAGCATCAGAAGCAATAGTTCCTACTGATACATCTGCCACTATACTACTATACAAGTATTAGGTTTTATAAAACTATGCGTCATCTAGTGCTAGTTAAAGTTCCTGTGGAAGCTTTCAATAGAAGCTTGGTGAGCATTTTGTACAAAATAACTTAACACGGGTAGCTATGCCCATAGAAGAACCAGACACTGTTTTTTAGCTTGCATCCTATAGTATGGATATTATGGTAATGCGCTACACTTTGATGGCTTCAAATGTTGAAGGTTGAAGCCGTGGAAGTTCAAATGACTCCGACACAAGCACATTATACAAGCCAGCAAAATGACTTAACTACCAATATTTATATCCATAGACCATAGTGCATACCACTTCCATGTCCAAAGTAGAGAAAAAGATCATGATTCCTCAGGGCCAAGACAAGCTCTTCAGCTGTAGGAGCATCCCCAGCATTTCCCTGCATGGCATCAATGCATCACAATTATATGCTGGTGATTGCTTTAAGAAAAATCCAAATTTATACTTTAACTAGCTTGCATCATTCTTGGATACATGGCTTATTTCCTTGTGACAGACGTTAAAGCGCTTCAGCAGGTTGCATCATCTATATATAGTATGCTAAACTTGATGCATGCCTGACTAGTGAAACTAACAATACACTCAAATGTAGAGTCTACACCAAAAGCTACCAGGAAACCAGATTTCCAACTATTTATATTTACCATTTCTAGAGTTTAAAGAAAACAGTAAAGGTTCCACTTTCGCAAGCCAGACTACATTGTTTATACAACACAGGTGTAGGATTCTTCTTTTGCAATATTCACCATTGAGAAGGTTGTTTAAACAAGCAGCACATTTTCTCATCATCTCTAAATAGTTAACAGATCATCGTTACCTTCCACTCGTAGTTTCTAAACAACTGATCAAATTCCTCTTGTGTGCTGATCAAATCACCACCAGGATTCAACAGATAGAATGCATTGAAAGGGTCAATAACAGGAAAAGGAGGGTCTATGACACTGGCATCTTTCTGATGATCAGTGCTTCTAGTCAATGCTAGAAAGATGCTTCTCACTGACGGCATGCGGTACATTTCCTGATTCCTTAACACAGGCAAGTTCTCCCAAGGAAGCATCTGCACTCAATCATTTTTAAGAAGAGGTTAAAGAAGATATATGATGGGGATCAAAAAAAGCTTCTATTGGTAATATTGCTAGAGAAAGAATACGAGAAAGCTAGCAGTAGAACATTTCCTTTCGAGGTTAAAGAATATTGCTACACTAAAATTTACCATGAAAGATCCTTACAGTGTTGTTTCATCCATTGTTTAATTATTTACCGCAAAAATGAATTACATTAGATCACATCAAGGTAGATGCAAATGATGACACAGCTTTCATTTAATTTATATCCCTTCTAGTGGCTAATCAGTAGGCGGAACATCCGTCAAAACTTATAACAGAGTCAAAAGGACCTTTTTAATAACAGAAGAGATAGCCAATAATAAGGATATCATATTGCTCACCTGCACCTCAGTATCCAGAACTAAAATCACTGGAGTTCTCTCAACTGGCTCGGCCAGCTCATTCACTACACCATTGCATAAATGCTCAAGGGACACCAGAGCTTCAGCATCAATCTGGCAAGAGAAGGCTCTAAGTCTATCTCTTCCACAACACCCTCCCCTGCCAAAGTAAGCTTTATATGATACAAGCTGAGAAACACATTCTTTCAGTTCATCCACTGATGTAACCCCACCAAGGATGACCTTGATGAGCGCTGGATTTAATTCAAGTTTGAATTCTGATTCTAGACCAGTGATTAGATTTTCCAGCACTGCCTCACTGTGTTGGTCAGCTGATTGGTGCCCCAGCAGAAGGTATTTCCAGGGTCCTAGCCACAATTTTTCCATGCTTCTGTTCAAAACGGCAAACAAAGACATCAGAACAAAGGAATATTGATTTTTAAAACATAATCCTATAATGAAAACGCAAATCTTCAATAATGTACGGAGCAAGATATCTAGAGACCGTCTTAAAATATTTACAGTTGCACGCGTAGCATACATAAGAAATCTTACTCCAGTATCTCATTAAGGTCGTTGTTGAGCTTCATTCTATCCGACCACCACCTTACTGTATTTGCTTGTCCATCCTTTGGAATATCAATTGCACCAGAGAGGGATCTAAAGTTATCCTCAAGTAGCTTTCTGAAAGTTGGAGCCACGTAATCTATAATAGTGCAGCTCCAAGGGCACTTCCAATTCTTATCTGAAGCTCTAGTTGGATTATCCAGTTCTTTGATAGAAGAGTCTTCATTATGTGCTTCTGTCAAACAATAAGCATGTGAATAAAAAGTGCAAGAGACCCAATATTAACTTATAAGACTATGCAACACAACAGGCAATCTACACACCTTTTGAAATAGAATCCACTGGTAGAAGCATTGTGGTAGGCTTGTTTGTTGAATCAAACCTTGAGAGCAACATCCAAGCAGGAAACAGGGAAGGGAGAAGAAGTGCTTCCCCAAGAACATTCACAAAATCACCTCCAAGCATACTAATGCACACAATTGGTACATCAGGAAGTTGATTGAAGAATTCTGATACATGCTTTTCGAGATGTTCCATGTCTGCCGATGAAAACCTGATACCGAAATTGTAGTTTAATTATACATGTACATACACCATATGAAACAATAAATCAGCAAGTTAACTATTTAAAATTTTAAACCTTAGAAACTTTGGGACCTCATCTATCTTGTCTGCGAAATCTCCAACAAGACCCTGAAAACATGAAGGGGAAATTATTAGAACAAATGAAGTATGCCAGTATGTGTTAATCTGGTTGTGAACTTCGGAGTGGTACAAACCTTCGAATCTGTTTTTCTGGGCAATGCCTGTAAGCTTGCAAGGTAATGGCAATTGAGATGAGTTCCAACAGAAGCTTGATGAAAGTAAGCAGCCCAATGATTCAAAGAGAGAGATCCCTTGGAATACAAAGGTAATTGAACCGTGGAATCTATCGTTGAGAGTAAGAATATGCATGTGAGTAGCCTGCAAACCTGCAATGGGGAAGTTGGATGTAAAGACAGGAGCAAGTGTATAATTGACGACAAAAGGAAAAAATAGCCTGACTTGAGCAGACACTCACAAAAAGAGGTAGAAAGTTATACGAACTAAGCATTTAAAATTACGAGAGCGAATGACTTGAGAATATCACAGACCTCCTGAAGAAGTGAAGGACTCTCTCCAGATAACACAAAAGCTTTCAGCAACCAAGAAACGATATCAGCCGTTTGTACACTAGAGAAGCTGCAGCAACTATCCCTGCAGATAGTGATGATGACAGTTTAGCAGGGGTCGTGAACTGCTACGATCAGAATGTTATGCATGTGACTGATGCATAATAGGGAATTGATTTAGACAAACCTTGACTGTTCTGAAAGGAAACCCTTCAGCAAAAAGAAACTCATACTACATAGTATTTCCGCACGCTCTAAAGAAAGAAAATCACCAGTATTTTCATTCATGATTAGTCCAATTAAATGAGACTCATAGGTTCTATAACAACCTTGAGGAAGAGATCTGAAATACAACAATGATATACACTGCCAGTAGATACTATGAACTTCATGAGCTCCATGCTTTCCACCCTGAGCTCCCAAGGCTCTTGCTGCAAAGGCCGCACATCAGGACTGAATAATATGAAAAGAATTAAGGAACTTAACTACTAAGTAATGATCGACAAGTAGCCCAACTACAGAAGCAAGAAATCAAATTTGATCAAACTACTTAAGCTAACAGAACCATACATTTCCAAGTATCGCATGTAGAAATGTGGAGCACTATATTTGTGATGTGAGAGCTTTCAGGGAGTGTCTACTTGTACAACTTGCGTAAGAAACTTAGGCTACTGTTTGTTTCACAGGCATTGTTGTGGCCAGTCACACTTTTCTAACTCCATGGACCACCATCATAGACTAATAATTTAGCTAAGCTGAGCACTTGGGGCCCCCATTGTGTTGGCCATGTCTTTTGTGGCAAGGCACACTTCAGCTAACTTAGTTTTGACATAATTAAGCACCAAGTTACCAACCAATGAGGTTCCTTAGGTATGTGAAACCTTCAATTGCGTGTCTCATAACTGAAGTATATCACAAGATTGGTTTGGCACATAACAGAACATGGATAAAAATGGTACCTGTTTTTAACAGAAGAGACACAAGATGGCGTCGGCGGATGCAGTCTTTTCTGAACTGCAATATATTCTCAATGGACTCGGAATTGAGTGAATTAACAAAAAGGCAATTCCAACACCCAAACATATTGCATATGTCATCTCTGCTGCAGTAAACACCATCAAGAGAGCAGCTTAGCTTCCCACAGACCAAAGCATCTGTGGACAATTTGTAGCTCCCAGATATGTCATTCTCACTATTCAGTTCAGCTAGATCTTTTTCACTTTTCACATGTGCAGTTCGCTTGCTGGATCGGGTGGTTCTAGTCTTTGCATGAGCTGCCGCATTCTGTTCTTTGGCTAAACGTGATGAAGTTCTGGATGTCTTCTTAACGTTAACATCCAATGGTGGGGCACTTTCGGCATTCTTCATGTTTTCCCTTTCAGATTTTAATCCCACAAGTTCATTGTGCTGGTCAATAGGTGCTTGACTGAACAACAAACAAGGAGTACATGGAGGTAACACTCCATCCTTGGCTGCTAAGGGTTTTTTCCCACGATTACAAGCTCCACGCTTGGTTTCTGCAATACAGTCTTTGTTGCCCAAAATGCAACTCGTATTAAGTTTACCACAGGACCCAGCAGAAAATTCCAAACTGGTGTCATTCAATTTCTCCATGGCAGATCGGTACATGCATAAAGCACGAGACAAATTACATGTTGAATGTTTTTGCAAATCTTTGTCAAATTGATTCCAAAACAGATCCCCAGCTTGCACATCAACTGATATCTCTAGAGTCAACCTGCATGTCTCACATGAAATGAATTCACCATTTTCTTTAAGGAGATCCCTAGCATGTTTAAGCTCACCCTCTGCAGCATCCCACAGCTGTCTCTTGCAGTATAGTTGACCTAAAAGATGAGAAAGAAGGGAAAAATGAATAAAAACCAACACAGATGAATAAGAACAATAAACCAACAGACAGATCATCGCTAGATGTATGTACCTAACGCTGATGTAAAAACAACAGCAAAAATTGGCAATCCTTGGAAACATGATATCTCCTTTCCTGTCCGTAATAGAACTTCTGCTTCGGCGCCATCACCAATCAACTCATGCATCAGAGCAACCTGAGTACATAGTGAAAAAACATGAATAACATGAGAAAGTCTGTAGCCAACTTCAGACCATGTTTTACATTATGGAAATGATTGCGATATTGCCAAAAGCCAAAGCAGTGTCAACACAAGCCATCACTCATAAGTAGGTTGGACTCATCTTACTATGTTAAAGATGGCTAGCGGTGGTGCACATATTCCACCAACTTTTTCAATCAATTTGCTGGTACTGAACTTAACTCACGCCACACTATTGTCATACCTGTAATATGCTTTCAAGGTAACATTTAAGTACATTCCATGGGGTAAGGAAAGAATCTCTCATGCTGCTTGGCCTGGTGCAATCTGGCCAAATTTCAGCCATTGTTGGTCCCCATGCTTCAAGTGAAACAAAGCCTTGCCCATCAGAACATTCGCTTTCCTTGCTTACAAACTTGCCCAAATTAAATTTGAACTTATTTTTTAGGAGCTTCTTGCGCAATTGGAGGGCTTCTCTTCCATATGAAATGGCCTGCAAAACAAAACAAATAGTTGTTCTGATTACAAGGGGCTAAACTATAAAGCAGCTCTACAGTCAAGCAAATTTCATAATAGCTGGAGATTTTCCACCAAAGTAAATTGATGAGAGAGAAAATGATTACCTGGAGAAGTTGTCCTCTTGACAGACGTCTTTCTGACAAATCATAATACAGCCAACCAGCCAGATAGGTTGATTGATTATTCGAAGGAACCTGCAAAAAGCAATACAAGATGCATAACAGAAAAACTAAAGGACAATAAGAACTACATTTTTGCAATGCAAGTAACTGAGCTTACTTCAGAAACCAGAGATGATGCAACTTTAACAATCCCATCAACACTAGCATTGAAACCAAACTGATTTCCAAGGGAATATTCACATGGTTGAGAAAAGAATTCAACAGGCAACAACTGCTGAAGAAACATAGAAAGAGAAGGATAATCTCCTTTGAAACAGTTTCTCCAAAACAATGTATTGCGGCAATCAACACCAAGGTATTCTGCCACATAAGAAACAAATTTCTGGTCCACTGGGAGATGACAGCACGCATGATTAAGGCGCCGGTTGATAAATAACATGGATAATAACTTTTCTATGGGTAAATTTTCTTGCTTCCACATCGTTATGATAAGCTTGCACAGCTCAAACTGAAGCTCAAAGTGACCCTGATATAGGGCAAAAAACACATAATTATCTTGCTAAAGGCACAGTTATATCTTATCAAACCTAATAAGTTTTAGCTTTGACTTACCTTCATGGCCAACAAATCAACAAGAGAACAAAGAAGTGGTACAAGAGTTTCTGATGGCTGTTGAAAGATCACACCAGGAGAAGAATGATGAGAAGTACCCAACTTTGACCACAAGCCAATGGCACTCCTAGCATTATCAAAGATTACCTATTCAAAATAACAAATAACCATGAGCAAACAACGGAAAGGCATGTTCTAGCTAATGTACAACAGTACAAGTGACTACAAGCAATTCTTGTGAACTCAACTAAATGCAGCTCGGATATGAAGCAGTTACCTTGCCGCCACGATTGGCTTCCTGCGCACAATGTGCATGCAAGCAGTATGCAATAGCTAATTCATGCATCACGATCGCATTCCCTTGAGATGAATCCAGTAAGATGCTTCGCTGGTTCGATGGAGGAAAATGATCTTAGATCTCACTCGTGGTATGTTATGATGCAACTTATCTCTATTGCATAGCCCAAGGAGCATATATATATTACACATGACTTGGGGTATAAGGAAAGGAAACATAGCCTAATAGGACTCCTGGACCAATAATAATACTTCCTACCATGGTATACATAAGAAAACAGGACAAGAAGGGGGTGGCGAGGGCTTCACCAGTAAAGATATGGCTTCAGATAAGGACTCAAGACACCTGCTTATGTTTTGCACCCCAGATGAACGGAGTGCACGTGCCTTTCTAACTAAAACTTTTGATCTGTCCAGATAGTACTCTTTTGAACAATAAAGTTCATTCAAGAGAATATCTATTATTCTTATTTGCATATTTCCGCAGAGCATGGTGGCACGAGATTCCATTTCTACATATGTTAATAATTCCTGCAAAAACCAATGCACGTCCACGAAGCACTTCACATCAGAAAGAGATCCAAATAAAGATACACTATTTTTAATCTAACAAAACAGAATCTGGTACCTGCTCTAAGATTGAGCCTATCAACTTCTTTGGCAAGGGAGATGGGTAGCCCATAAGAGAGTGATATAGAAGTGGGGCACTATCCATATTTTGGTCATTCGCAAAATCCTTAAGTGTTATCTAAAGTTTGCATAAGAAATAAACAAAACCAAATCAGCAAAGTGTTTGAAGTTGGATAGCTTCTCTAGTTTTTTTTATGTCAATACCTTCACCCACGACTTGATCAGAACCGAATAGCTTTTGTGATAATCTGATGTGTCAGCATGGGCCAACAATTCAGACAAGCTCTTCACAACAATATCTCGTATCACTTTTGAGCCACATCTATGGAGAGTGTCAACCATCTTGTCTATCCTAGCAAATGCATGTGTAATGATATCCTTCAGTGTATCCTTCGGTAGATCCTCAATTATGATGTGACCTTCCGTTCTTGTTGATAGTCTACAGTAAGAAAGTCTGATCTGTGCCCATGTTGCTTGGCAGCATAGTTCTAATGCCTTTGGTGCCTGAAGCAGTTAAAACAGTCAATCGTACAAAACTCCGTAGTTAAAAGCAAATTTAAGTAAAAGACCAGCACCTTAGAAGGGTACCTCTTCAAAATGTCCAATATTATAAAGTGTCACGCCGATGTTGCCAATTGAAGGGATCAAATATTTGAAATCCTCAAGCTTTATCCATGTACTTGAAATGGCACAATTGATAGAATACAAGCTCTTCTGGACTATGAAAGCAAAATGCATTAATAGGGATGGTAGTAGAAGATAGTAAATTCAGTGATTTAACAGCAATTCTCCACAAATGGACTGGTAAAGGAGAATACACAAAGTTGTTTATTGATAATAACTTATACATGCAACAAAATGCTCCAAAGATGATACCAATAACAGGTTGAATCAAGGGATTCTATGATGCACAAGTAATAACACCAGTGGTAAATGACTAAATGGTCTTGAGTTCCTATTAATAAGATTCAAATACAAGTATAGGACAAGCGACTTAGGTACCTGGATAGCCTCTTTGGTCACAAAGGAAATTTTGATTGCTGACACTAGGGCCCTCAGTAAGGTTTTATTTAATCTCTCCTTCTCTTCGTCAGACATTTTGGTACAACTGCTACAACACACAAAAGAACAGCTTGCAAAATCAGAAATCACTCGATTATTGCAGTGAGATAATACAGTACAATTTTATGGGCTTTACCTATAAGCAAAAAGGCTGGAATCAATAAACTGATTCAGTGCCATTAAGACACATGTCATTTTCCCCGAAGTGGGGACTGTTTTTTCTTTGAAGAAGCTCTCCCAAACTGCATTTGCAGGCTGCAATAGTATCTTGCAAACAAACTCCAAAGAATCCAAATATGCCAAAAAATTAATATGCTCACGTGACTGAGAACAACTATAACTGTGTTTCTTATTGGGATGCCTGGCATCACTTAGTGTACTTGAATATTTACCCAAATTATCATGTTTACTGGATTTGCCATCAGTGACACAGAAAATCCGTTCTAGTGTGCCCAGTGCATTGTTCAAAGTTTGTAGGTCCTTTTCATTCATGAGAAAATCCACTGACATAGAGGGCTGATCTTCGCTTTCCATTTGCTGCCTACTGAAGTGTAATCCAGTAGCATAAAGATGAAGAACTGAGGCGATGGGCGGGGAAATCTATAAGTTGCAAGCAAATTAATTAATCAAAAACAATAATAGCACTGTTATGGTATAAATTAACATCAAGCAATGGTAAAAAAACAGTACATAATGTACCTCAGAAGAAAAACCACCTTGTCCATAAAATAGTTTTGAAGCACCAGCATTTACATCCCTATTTGAAAGAAAACTCCGAGAAAAATAATCTATAAACTCCAGGAACTCGTTCAAAGCTTTAGGTAAGTAGGCCTGAAAAAAATTGCATGATATCACAACAGCTAACAATGTCTTATTGGTAAAATAACTCATTGCCTCGGTGCAAACAATATATGAGAACTGAGGTACACCAGAAATCTGCTTGCAAGACTTAATTGTCATTTATTCATAACTACCTAAATACCTGTGTGTTGCAACCGGGGCAACTTTATTCTAGTGGTCCGGCGTAGGAAATTTTGATTGGGTTGAGATTGAGATTTGCTGTGTGGAGGGAATCCATAAGCAAAGGTAAGGAAAGATATGATTTGATTGAGATTGTGTACATACAACTACATGAGTTGATTTTGTTGTTTTCTTGCAAGGGATTTCTTGCTATTGGTGATTTATTTTATTTCTGTTGATTGCTTTGAAAGGGATTTTTTTTCCAAGAAACGAGGAGGTGCGGTCGTTTTCAAAAGCTTCCTGTCAAACCGGCTCCTATTTCAATCCGTGCTGGACTGGTCAATTGCTTGTTTGGTTCGAGGTTGAGCTCACCCGCCGCCCTACGTCAGTAGTCTTCCTAACTTTTATTCCCTTTTTTTGCTCTAAAGTAAGCTCCTTCAAGAAGAGCATTGAGGTCGCAACAGGGCTCTGGGTAAATATTGTCCGCCCGTATGAGCCGGGCTGTGAATATTTATAGGTCAGGATCTTTACTATATGACACGGATGAACAGTTTCTTAAGCCGGGCTGTATGAGCCGTACTATATGACACGGATGAACAGTTTCTTAAGCCAGCCTAAATTAAAGAACAAATGCAGTGTCTAAAGAAGTCTAAACCATGGACAGGAAACAATGTTTCGTAAGATAGATTTGCAAAATCCAACTATTGACAAGCCTTATTCCACTTTTAATCACACACACACACACACACACACACACACACATCTCCATAGCAAGGAATCTCACTAATATAGGGACCATATTTCTAGCTTCACAATCATTTGGTACAGCCAAGTCACGGTTTTGCCGCTAAACTTTGTATAGTTTAATGTTCTTCTGAATTTTAGTGAAATCAACATGTTTCAGAGGTACATTACCTTGACACGTAAAACAGACTCAAGCACGGCAAGCAAAAGCGATGTGCTCTCACCCCAAGTCAAATCTACAGAAGAACAGATCTTGTGTGCAACCTTCAATAAGAATAAACAGTAAACCATTAACCAATATAATTAAGTTATATTTGTTGAGTTCAATGGCAATCAAATTGGTAGACACACGTACGATGGGCAAGCGTTCAATCAGCTGTGCCTTCTCGCACTCCCCTAAGGTTGCAACACAGAATTCACGGACAAGATCAGCGTCGAAAAATGAAGACTCAGCAGCCAGGAAAATGGCACAGCGGCTCAGTGCATTCACAAGCAGAGTGAGATACTTCTTGCTGGCCCCCTCAGTCAGAATCCTGCAACCACACAAAATCTCAGTCACACACAGTATATGCTTCCTTGGTAAAAAAATGCAGAGTTGGCAAAGCACATTATCTCACCGGAGCCATGGCCGGAGCTGCTCAACAAGGTTACGAACACGTTCGTAGCAGGCATCTTCCTTCACCTTGCCCTTGCTGGCACAATTAGCAAGGCATACGGTGAGCTCAACCGCAAGGGTGGTGACTTCAGGGTCCGCGCCAGCCTCTCCTGCAATGCCAGGCTCGGGGAGGAGGGGAGCAACACTTGCAGCGCCACGAGAAGGCTTTGCGGCCGTCGGTGGCGAGAGCGCGCAGCGGAGGGCGTCGAGAGTGGCGGCGGCCTCCGCCTCGGCGCGGGCGTAGTGGCCGCGCGACTCGAGGCAGCACACGAAGCGGCCGCGCTGGAGCAGCACGGAGTAGGGCTTCCCGGCGAGGCAGGTCGAGATGGCCGCCAGGCAGTCGAGGGTGAGGCCGTAGATCTCGAGCAGCTCGTCGAGGCCCGCCGCGTCGCCGCCCGCGCTAGGGTTCGGGCAGAGGAGCGGCGGGAGGATCTGGAGCGCGCGGCAGAGGAACGGGAGGAACCGCTTCGCGAGGGGGCGGAGGGCGGCCGCGTCGGGGGGCGGCGGCGGCGGCTGCTGCTGCTGCTTGCTCTGCTTCGTCGCCCCCTTCGGCGGCGGCTTGGGGTTAGGGTTCGCGGCGGGCAGGTGGGGGGAGAAGGGCTGGAGGTAGGCGGCGAAGCGGGAGTGGAGGCCGGCGCGGGAGCTCGGGGAGGAGAGGGCGGCGAGGAGGTCGTCGGCGGCGGCCTCCATCGCGGTGCGCGGGGTGGTCGGAGCGGGGCCGTGTGGGGAAAATTTTCGGCCGTTTGGGGGGGCGGGAAAAGGGGAGGGTTTTGGCAGAGGCGCCGCTACTCGTCTCGTCGCCTGCGCATTCCAGATCTGGCCCGTGCGAAGCGTGTGGCGGAAGATTGGGTGTGTATGGGCCGAACTGGAATTCTGGGACAATAAGCAGGCTTTTGTTCCATTTGGGCCTCAGATGTTGGATTGTTAGCGGCTGGTTCAGATTTAATTCCTGAAAAAAAAGCTAGTTCAGATTTTTTTTTCAAAAAAAAGGAATCTGATAACGCCCAAACATCAGGTACGAGCACATGGCGAATCGAACATTTTCGATGGCAAGTTTAGTGACGAGGCGATGGCAACTTCGTGCTTGAGTTTATTTTTTGACAGAGTTTATCGTGTTTGTCAACTAACTTATCATCCTCGTGTCACTAGAATTGCCATAAAAAACGTTTGATTTGCCATGTGCTTGTACCTGACTCAGGTACCTATCATTTTTGCAAAAAAAAAAGGTTCAGGCCATTATTCTAGCAATAACGAGCTTTGTATATCCAATTTAGCTATTCATCTTCATTACGTAAACAAATATTGAAAACTATATTACAAAAAAGCAATCAAACAACGATAAAAAGTGGCTCTTGTTAAGATCGGACCTTGGCAAAGCTTGGCGTGACATTCCGGTTGTATTGAGCTCTCGCATCCAACGCACCAAATTACCACATTAAGTGGCGGAGCTTGACAGAGGCTGTTGAAGGGATTAAGCGGCATTGAGGGGGCAAAGAATGCAAATTAAGCTTAATTTTGACTACTATTTGATATTTAAGCCCAATATTAAGGGTGTACACATAATGGATTTTTGTTAGAGTAGGGGGGTGATTGCCACCTTTGGCCCTAGGGAAGCTGTGCCACTCACCAGACTGATTCTTTTACTCAGCCAAGCATTGTCCCCCACCATGTTCTTATCGCCCCTCCACCTCCATCTAGAACAGAAATTTCTCCATTTTGATGTTCCTCCAACCAAGCAAAACAATGGCGTCGAGCTCCAACTCAGTGGCACTTGTTGTTCTTTTCCTCGACATATAATTTTTCTTTACCAGCGCCAACGGTCGCATTCTCCCAAGGAAGGTTTCGGGGCGAAGCACCGCGTCTCGAGGCGGAACCTGGGTAGGAGCACTTTTGCTCTCCGATGGAGCAATTCCACCGGGGAAACTTCTCTACATGAGGGGGAAATCGAAGCCATTGTTATCACCAATAATCCTCTCATCATGGAAGAACCAATCTCCATCAACATCTTCACCAGCACCATCTTATCTCAAACCCTAGTTCATCTCTTGTATTCAATCTTTATCTCAAAATCTCATATTGGTACACGTGAGTTGCTAGTAGTGTTGATTACATCTTATAGTTGATGCTAGTTAGTTTATTTGGTGGAAGATTATATGTTCAGATCCTTAAAGATATTCAGTACCCCTCTGATCTTGAACATGAATATGATTTGTGAGTAGTTACTTTTGTTCTTGAGGACATGGGAGAAGTCTGGTTATAAGTAATCGTGTGAATTTGGTATTCGTTCGGTATTTTGATGATATGTATGTTGTTGCTTTCTTTAGTGGTGTCCTGTGAACGTCGACTACATGACACTTCGCCATACTTGGGCCTAAGGGAAGGCATTGCGGAGTAGTAATTAGATGATGGGTTGTTAGAGTGACAGAAGTTTAAACCATAGTTCATGCGCTATTCCAACTACATGACACTTCACCATACTTTTAGTGTTTTGTAATATAGTTTTGATCTGTTTCTCTCTCGTGTTGCTGACTCGTCACCGCCGCCTGGGCTTTTTTGCTCTGTTTCTTCTTTGGCTTCCGTTGTCGTCCTTTCTGCACGGCGCAGCCGCCAGTGTTATCGCCTCCTTAGTGCGGCCCTTCTTTGCTGTCCACGGCGCTTCGTCGTTCGGGCCGTCGTAGTTGCCTACCGCCTGTCTGTTTTCGGTTTGTTTTCCTTGTTTTCTCATTATATTTCCAGGCAATAGAGATTTATGGGATGATTATGGGTGTGGGCTTCCAACACTATCAAATGTCAATTTTCAACCCGGTTTGTGCAATCAGTACGTAATAATCATTGTGTTCTTTGCAAGTATGGCTTGTCCTTTTTGCCGTATGCCGGGTGGCCTTTGTTCCTCTTTTGATTCTTATGTAGACGTGTTCAGTGTGGTGCTGGATCGGTGTTGTTCGAGACATATTGTAAGAATATCATTTTATAATTGTTCATTTTTTGACACACATACTTGTTTCTTTTAGTGTTGTTGATGGTGTTTTGAATGGGAATTATTCTAGGTCTTTTTTTATTATGATGATTATTTTTACTCATTTTGTGCCCATGTGGATATCATCACAGGCATTGGAGACATTGTCATCTTACCAAAGTTTAGGCCTCTAATGGTTTGTGTAAATGAATGGACCATCACAGTGTACAGTGTGTATCTAGAGAAACTTGAACTACGAATATGGTATTGCAGATGTGACTGGTATCTGGTGTGAGGGCGGTCGAGGTTTTTGTATGTGTCGTTCTCTTTCGGTAAGAAGGCGACTATCATCAGGGTGATATGATTTGATCCGTATTATGTTGTTTCAAGGAACAGATGTTATGCGAGTGACTACTCCGGTAAGACTGGGTTCTGTTTATTCCATGCTCGGTGTACACACATGTGTAGTTCTCGCGCACTCTCCTTTACATTTCTTTCCACATACACTAGCAGCAATAGTAGAGGGTGTTGATCAGTTTCTCAATGGAGTCTGATGTGTTGGAGAAACACAACCACTTCATAGGCTATTGGAATTAGACTGACGGGCCTGTTCGGATGTTCTCTAGCTTCACAAAACTTCCCATATCCAACTTTTCTTCCTAACTTCTAACTCCAGGTAGCGATCAGAGATGTGTTCTGCTGCATCGGCAGCTTCTCAAACGTTGCAGCCCGGTTAGGAGGGCTGAGGCCTTGTACATAGCAGACTGGGTCGGCTGGAGGCAGCCCAATTAAGGCGGACAAGTGCACAGCGAGGCGAGGGGGACCGCTACAGGAGCGATAGGTTCTATTTTTCTAGCATACTCAGCGAACCGGTATCTTTAGCGGTGGCAGGATGTTGTAAATAGAGCGAACTCTAGCTTTTCCAATCGGTGGAGCTGGGCCTTCCTCGCTCCACATTTTTGCACTAGGATCGATCTCAGCTTCGCGAAACCAGCTTCTCGACGTTATTCCGTTCGGCTGTGATCTGCTCAGAAATTTATGAAGCATGGAGTGGGAGAAGGTCCGAACACTCCCAACTTTGGCTGCATATTGCCTCTGGAGCAATCGTCTAATAACGTCCACACCCCTCGAAAATAGCAACACCCCACAAGCAGGGATGAGATGTGTTGTCGTTTCCGGCTGTGACATAGCGTGCAACTTGTCCTGTGGTTGATTCCCTTTCTTTTGCGGATGGTTGTCATTGAGCATTCATTCCACGAGCCAAATCCTAAGAGCGTCTACAACGGGCCTCTCAAACCCGCCTCAAACGTCTGGATAGGCCGCTCGGTCATTATTTGATCATATATTTTTGACCCAGACGTCCCCTCAAACGACCCTCAAACACTCCGGCTGACCGACACCCCTCATATACAACCTAAATATGATGTGGAAATGGGGGCGCCGCTCGCCCGGGCACGCCCGCTACGTCGGACCCGGCCCACGCTGACCCACCCGACCTCGCATAAATTCCTTTCCATCCGCTCGTCGGACTAAAGCCTAGCCATTTTACTCCCCTTCCCTTCGCTTCCCTCCGCCACCCAACCTCGTCTCCGGCTCCTTGCAGCTGTCTCCGGCATGGCGAACAGCAGATCCGAGTCTTTCACCTCTAGATCCGTCGACCCCGAGCTCATCCCACACGGCCCCGAGGAGGAGATGGCCGTCTGGCTTGCGCGCTGCCGCTCCCGAGAGGAGGCATGTGCGAGGCAGCGCTCTGACTCCTTCCGTCGGGAATCCATTGCGTCTTCCCAAATGGCGCATGGATCCGGCGCTAGGCCAGCCATAGTTGCCTCTCGCCGGAGGCCATGCGGTCCGTTGGGGCGCGGAGCATGGGGACGCACCATGGGTATGACGTGTCCGCCGTGCAAGGCACCGACGCGCGGGAGACGGTGATACGTCTCCAACGTATCTATAATTTTTGATTGTTCCATGCTATTATATTATCTCTTTTGGATGTTAATGGGCTTATTTTTACACTTTTATATTATTTTTGGGACTAACCTATTAACCGGAGGCCCAGCTCAAATTGCTGTTTTTTTGCCTATTTCAGTGTTTCGTAGAAAAGGAATATCAAACGGAGTCCAAACGGAATGAAACCTTTAGGAACATGATTTTTGGAACAAACGTGATCCAGAGGACTTGGAGTGGACGTCAACCAACCAACGAGGAGGCCACGAGGCAGGGGGCGCGCCTACCCCCCCCCCCCCCCGGGTGTGCCCTCCACCCTCGTGGGCCCCTCGTTGCTCCACCGACCTACTTCTTCCTCCTATATATATCCATGTACCCCGCAAACATCCAGGAGCACCACGAAAACCTAATTCCACTGCCGCAACCTTCTGTACCCAAGAGATCTCATCTTGGGGCCTTTTCCGGAGCTCCACCGGAGGGGGCATTGATCACGGAGGGCCACTACATCAACTCCATGGCCCCTCCGATGATGTGTGAGTAGTTTACTTCAGACCTTCGGGTCCATAGCTAGTAGCTAGATGGCTTCTTCTCTCCCTTTGGATCTCAATACAAAGTTCTCCTCGATCCTCTTGGAGATCTATTCGATGTAACTCTTCTTTTTGCGGTGTGTTTGTCGAGATCCGATGAATTGTGGGTTTATGATCAAGTTTATCTATGAACAATATTTGAATCTTCTCTGAATTCTTTTATGTATGGTTGGTTTATCTTTGCAAGTCTCTTCGAATTATCAGTTTGGTTTGGCCTACTAGATTGATCTTTCTTGCAATGAGAGAAGTGCTTAGCTTTGGTTCAATCTTGCGGTGCTCGATCCCAATGACAGAAAGGGAAACGACACATATTGTATTGTTGCCATCGAGGATAAAAAGATGGGGTTTACATCATATTGCATGAGTTTATCCCTCTACATCATGTCATCTTGCTTAAGGCGTTACTCTGTTCTTATGAACTTAATACTCTAGATGCATACTGGATAGCGGTCGATGTGTGGAGTAATAGTAGTAGATGCAGAATCGTTTTGGTCTACTTGTCACGGACGTGATGCCTATATACATGATCATGCCTAGATATTCTCATAATTATTCGCTTTTCTATCAGTTGCTCGACAGTAATTTGTTCACCCATCGTAATACTTATGCTATCTCGAGAGAAGCCACTAGTGAAACCTATGGCCCCCGGGTCTATTTTCCATCATACAAGTTTCCAATCTACTTTATTTTGCTATCTTTTACTTTCAATCTATATCATAAAAATACCAAAAATATTTATCTTATTATTATCATCTCTATTAGATCTCACTCTTGCAAGGGATTAACAACCCCTTTATTGCGTTGGTTGCGAGGTTCTTATTTGTTTGTGTAGGTACGAGGTGACTCGCGCGTGGTCTCCTACTGGATTGATACCTTGGTTCTCAAAAACTAAGGGAAAAACTTACGCTGCTTTACTGCGTCACTCTTTCCTCTTCAAGGGAAAACCAACGCAGTGCTCAAGAGGTAGCAAGAAGGATTTCTGGCGCCGTTGACGGGGAGATCTACGCCAAGTCAAGACATACCAAGTACCCATCACAACTCTTATCCTTCGCATTACACTATTTGCCATTTGTCTCTCGTTTTCCTCTCCCCCACTTCACCCTTGTCGTTTTATTCGCCCTCTTTTTCCGTTCGCCTCTTTTTCCGCTTGCTTCGTCGTTATGGCTAGTCCTTTATCTCCCGAGAATGAAGTTCTTAATTTTAAACAAAGGGAGGGAGAAAATCTAAAAGATGCTTGGTACATAATTTGCCTCTAGGGCATATTTCCTTCAAGCAGGGGCAGCAAGGCACGTATTGTATTGTTGCCATCGAGGATAAAAAGATGGGGTTTATATCATTTTGCTTGAGTTTATCCCTCTATATCATGTCATCTTGCCTAATGCGTTACTCTGTTCTTATGAACTTAATACTCTAGATGCATGCTGGATAGCGGGTGATGTGTGCAGTAATAGTAGTAGATGCAGAATCGTTTCGGTCTACTTGTCACAGACGTGATGCCTATATACATGATAATGCCTAGGTATTCTCATAATTATTCGCTTTTCTACCAGTTGCTCGACAGTAATTTGTTCACCCACCGTAATACTTATGCTACTAGAAGAACGCCCATGCGTTGTCACGGGACCACATTGACTTTAAGAGTTCAATATCAGTTATGGCGTAGCAGCCCGCAGCGGAACCAACAACGGCCCCCGCAAAAGTAGGATCGCACGAGGCGATCTAGCGAGGCGACGAGGGTTCCCTGCGCGCTGCCGGTGACGCTGCCGGTTCCCTCTCTCTCCGTCGGCCGCTCCGGCGGCGGGAGGGAGGGGGAACCTCGGGTCTGTTCACTAGGTGGGTGTGTGGTAGGGTTAGGGTTGAGGGAGACGCTACCGAGGTCGTTGCGGTGGTGTCGCGTCGGAATAAGTTTCTCCGGGCTCCGTTCGCGGTCAGGCGAGGCTTTTGCCTTCGTCTAGGAGCCAGCGGGGTTGGGGATCCCCGAATCTTGTCGAGGTCACGGGCTATGGTGGCTGGAGGTCCATCGGCACTGGCCGTTTGGGTCCTCAGATGGGCGATGGATGCAGGGAGACGAAGACCCTTCTTCTTCCTTGTTGGTATGATTTGCTGCTACTGTTCTTCTCCTTCCTCTGCGCTGATGCTGGTGGGAGATCCTGCTTTGCCCGGGCGGATGGCCCGGCCGCGGTGCTGGACCGGTCGGATGACTCGAGTTCTCTTCCTTTCGGAAGGGACACTTTTCGCGGTACTCAAAGCCAAATATGGCGACGACTGTTGCAGGTGTGTTGGATTGATGTCCATGCCCTCTCAGCGCTGGTGTCAAAAAAGAAGGAAGCAGCGTGGCGGTAATTGTACCGAGGTCGAAGATGATGACCTGCTTGCGACTGGTTGCAGATCCTTTTGCTGCAAGGGTCTTCTCTCAAGATTCAGGGATGATGACACAGGGCTCCGGAGATCTTCTTGCGTTATGGTTGTCTTAGGGTACTCTAGGTGTTCATGGTCCTTTGTGTTTGGGTTTCAGTGTGCTTGTAAGGGTCAACTACTTTGTACTGATTCGTGATATGAATGATAAAATTCTCAAAAATATCAGTTATGTTAATATTACATTTAATATTCTCATACATATCAAGTGACATTGGCGACATTTTTTACCATCAAATTCTCTCACACGCACTCTCTCTCTCTCCCTCTTCCTCACTCTCTCTCCCCCTCTCCCTCTCTCTCTAACACACACACATATCCATCTTATTGGGTACGGGATCATAATCCATCTATTTCACATGCACACGCGCTAGTGCATAACAATATGGATTATGTGTATTATATTTGCCACCACAACTTATATTTCCTTGAGCCGCGTCGCTACAGAGCCGAGCTCCCGCCCGACCACCTCGCCGGCATCGAAGGGGAATGGATAAGGGTAACGCCCTGCCTCCCCTGCCCCCCATGGCCTCACTCCTCGACGCCCCCTCCCAGATCCACTTCTCCTCCTCGCTCGCTCGATCCCGTCGATCTGGACGGAGTCAGACGCCACGGCCCCTGTCGGTGTCAAAACCGGTGGATCTCGGGTAGGGGCCCCGAACTGTGCGTCTAGGCCGGATGGTAACAGGAGGCATGGGACACAATGTTTTACCCAGGTTCGGGCCCTCATGATGGAGGTAAAACCCTACGTCCTGCTTGATTGATATTGATGATATGGGTAGTACAAGAGTAGATCTACCACGAGATCAGAGAGGCTAAACCCTAGAAGCTAGCCTATGGTACGATTGTATGTTGTGGTTGTTGTCCTACGGACTAAAACCCTTCGGTTTATATAGACACCGGAGAGGGTTAGGGTTACACAAGGTCGGTTACAAAGGAGGAGATATCCATATCCGTATTGCCTAGCTTGCCTTCCACGCCAAGTAGAGTCCCATCCGGACACGAGACGAAGTCTTCAATCTTGTATCTTCATAGTCTAATAGTCCGGCCAATGGAGATAGTCCGGCTGTCCGGAGACCCCCTAATCCAGGACTCCCTCAGTAGCCCCTGAACCAGGCTTCAATGACGATGAGTCCGGCGCGCAGTATTGTCTTCGGCATTACAAGGCGGGTTCCTTCTCCGAATACATCACAGAAGAACTTGAAAACGAGGATAGTGTTCGACCCTGCAAAATAAGTTCCACATACCACCGTAGAGAGAATAATATTTTCGCAATTCTAATTTGCTGACTTGTCTTGACAGTATGACGTTATGTCATGGCCCGGTGATTATTCGAACCGTTTCCTTTAACTAGCCCCGCACATAACGCGAGGCAGTTTTTCGACACGTCTTGTCAAAGCAGAGATCGTGCCCCCTTATTACGGGATTCTCATCAATACGGTCGTGGGTAACCCAACCGTGTCTAGGACTCCTAGATTATAGGCAAGTCCCAAACAGCTACGGAGAGGACGCTTGATATCCACCCTCTTTATAAAGGGACAAGGTTTTCGCTTTTTCCCTCTCGTGCTCAATCGGACCCTTCCTCCGCCTCGAGTTCTAACACCCAAAGCCCAGGCCAGGTGCTCCGGATCTTCAATCATGTCCGGATCCAGCCTTCAAGGCCGGTGGATGCCCTGCTCCGTCACGGAAGAGGATATCAAGAAGTTGAGGGAGGCCAGATACCTGACCGCCGAGGTTTCGCATCGGCTGCCTGCTCGAGGGCAGGTTGTCCCTACTCCCGAACCCAACGAGAAAGTCGTGTTCGTCTCCCACTTCCTCCGAGGCCTAGGCCTCACTCTGGATCCCTTTGTCAGGGGTTTGATGTTCTACTACGGGCTAGATTTCCACGATCTAGCTCTGGACTCCTTTCTCCACATCTCGACATTTATTGTCGTGTGTGAGGCCTTCCTCCGCATTACCCCTCACTTCGGCCTGTGGCTCAAGACCTTTGAAGTGAAGCCGAAGATGATCGAGGGGCAACATGCAGTGTGCGGAGGTGCGTCAATAGGCAAGATGGCAGGAGCCCCGTGGCCGAAAGGTTCCTTCCCAGAGGTGTCCGAATTATGGCAACGTGAGTGGTTTTATGTCACGGCTCCCAGAAGTGCCAAGTGGGCGGCTGCCCCCGCTTTCCGCTCGGGCCCCCCACGACAACTGATGTCATGGATTAGCAGAGGTCTGAGCTGGGCCCAGCCAAGGACGTGCCCATACTGCAAAGGTGCATTCAAGATCTCTTCGAGGGAGATTTTAATTTGGTTGTGGTAATGCAAGTTATGCTGGTTCGTCGAGTCCAGCCCTGCAAACGCTGGCCCCTTCGCTTATGGGAGTTCAATCCAGAAGGGCCGCGTGCCATTCAAAGTTTCCTCGGCCTGACGCACGAGCAGATGTACAAGTCATTCTTCGGACCTCAAATAGAGTGTCCGGATACTACCGAGTGTTGGAAATATGCCCTAGAGGCAATAATAAAAGCATTATTATTATATTTCCTTGTTCATGATAATTGTCTTTATTCATGCTATAATTGTGTTATCCGGAAATCGTAATACATGTGTGAATAACAGACACCAACATGTCCCTAGTAAGCCTCTAGTTGACTAGCTCGTTGATCAACAG
The DNA here is from genome assembly GCF_003073215.2 of Triticum urartu. Lineage (NCBI taxonomy): Eukaryota > Viridiplantae > Streptophyta > Magnoliopsida > Poales > Poaceae > Triticum > Triticum urartu. The sequence goes on along the minus strand of NC_053027.1, from coordinate 520,505,693 downwards.
ATAGTCATGGTTTCCTGACTATGGACATTGGATGTCATTGATAACGAGATCACATCATTAGGAGAATGATGTGATGGACAAGACCCAATCCTAAACATAGCATTAGATCGTATAGTTCGGTTGCTAGAGTTTTTCCAATGTCAAGTATCTTTTCCTTAGACCATGAGATCGTGTATCTCCCGGATACCATAGGAGTGCTTTGGGTATACCAAACGTCACAACGTAACTGGGTGACTATAAAGGTATACTACGGGTATCTCCGAAAGTGTCTGTTGGGTTGACACGGATCAAGACTGGGATTTGTCACTCCGTATGACGGAGAGGTATCACTGGGCCCACTCGGTAATGCATCATCATAATGAGCTCAAAGTGACCAAGTGTCTGGTCATGGGATCATGCATTACGGTACGAGTAAAGTGACTTGCCGGTAACGAGATTGAACGAGGTATTGGGATACCGACGATTGAATCTCGGGCAAGTAACATACCGATTGACAAAGGGAATTGTATACGGGGTTGCTTGAATCCTCGACATCGTGGTTCATCCGATGAGATCATTGAGGAGCATGTGGGAGACAACATGGGTATCCAGATCCCGCTGTTGGTTATTGACCGGAGAGTCGTCTCGGTCATGTCTGCATGTCTCCCGAACCCGTAGGGTCTACACACTTAAGGTTCGGTGACGCTAGGGTTGTAGGGATATGTATATGCAGTAACCCGAATGTTGTTCGAAGTCCCGAATGAGATCCCGGACATCACGAGGAGTTCTGGAATGGTCCGGAGGTAAAGAATTATATATAGGAAGTGCTATTTCGGCCATCGGGACAAGTTTCGGGGTTATCGGTATTGTACCGGGACCACCGGAAGGGTCCCGGGGGTCCACCGGGTGGGTCCACCTGCCCCGGGGGGCCACATGGGCTGTAGGGGGTGCGCCTTGGCCTACATGGGCCAAGGGCACCAGCCCCAAGAGGCCCATGCGCCTAGGGTTCACAAAAGGGAAGAGTCCCACTAGTGGAAGGCACCTCCTAGGTGCCTTGGGGGGAGGGAAACCTCCCTTGGCCGCCGCCCCCCTAGGAGATTGGATCTCCTAGGGCCGGCGCCCCCCCCCCCCTTGGCCCTCCTATATATAGTGGGGGAAGGAGGGCTTTTCATCCACGCCTTTTGTTGCCTCCTTCTCCCTCTCCAACACCTCCACCTCCTCCATAGCACTTGGCGAAGCCCTGCCGGAGTACTGCAGCTCCACCACCACCATGCCGTCGTGCTGCTATTGGAACCATCTTCCTCAACCTCTCCTTTCCCCTTGCTGGATCAAGAAGAAGGAGACGTTACGTTGACCGTACGTGTGTTGAACGCGGAGGTGCCGTCCGTTCGGTGCTAGGATCTCCGGTGATTTGGATCACGTCGTGTTCAACTACCTCATCCCCGTTCTTTGAACGCTTCCGCTCGCGATCTACAAAGGTATGTAGATGCATCCGATCACTCGTTGCTAGATGAACTCATAGATTGATCTTGGTGAAACCGTAGAATTTTTTTTTTGTTTTCTACTACGTTCCCCAACAGTGGCATCATGAGCTAGGTCTATGCGTAGTTCTTCTTGCGCGAGTAGAACACAATTTGTTGTGGGCGTAGATGTTGTCAACTTTCTTGCCGCTACTAGTCTTATCTTGCTTCAACGGTATTGTGGGATGAAGCGGCCCGGACCAACCTTACACGTACGCTTACGTGAGACCGGTTCCACCGACTAACATGCACAAGTTGCATAAGGTGGCTGGCGGGTGTCTGTCTCTCCCACTTTAGTTGGAGCGGATTCGATGAAAAGGATCCTTATGAAGGGTAAATAGAAGTTGACAAATCACGTTGTGGCTTTCACGTAGGTAAGAAAACGTTCTTGCTAGAACCCTATTTCAGCCACGTAAAACTTGCAACAACAATTAGAGGACGTCTAACTTGTTTTTGCAGCAAGTGCTTTGTGATATGATATGGCCAAAGTTGTGATGAATGATGAATGATCTATATGTGATGTATGAGATGTTCATGCTATTGTAATAGGAATCACGACTTGCATGTCGATGAGTATGACAACCGGCAGGAGCCATAGGAGTTGTCTTTATTTTTTATTTTTTATATGACCTGCGTGTCATTGAGAAACGCCATGTAAATTACTTTACTTTATTGCTAAATGCGTTAGCCATAGTAGTAGAAGTAATAGTTGGCGAGCAACTTCATGGAGACACGATGATGGAAATCATGATGATGGAGATCATGGTGTCAAGCCGATGACAAGATGATCATGGAGCCCCAAGATGGAGATCAAAGGAGATATGTGATATTGGCCATATCATGTCACTATTATTATTTGATTGCATGTGATGTTTATCATGTTTTGCATCTTGTTTACTTAGAACGGCGGTAGTAAATAAGATGATCCCTCATAATAATTTCAAGAAAGTGTTTCCCTAACTGTGCATCGTTGCGACAGTTCGTTGTTTCAAAGCACCACGTGATGATCGGGTGTTTGATTCAGACGTTCACATACAACGGGTGTAAGACAGATTTACACATGCAAACACTTAGGTTGACTTGACGAGCCTAGCATGTACAGACATGGCCTCGGAACACAGAAGACCGAAAGGTCAAGCATGAGTCGTATAGAAGATACGATCAACATGAAGATGTTCACCGATGTTGACTAAACCGTCTCACGTGATGATCGGACACGGCCTAGTCAACTCGGATCATGTTATACTTAGATGACTGGAGGGATGTCTATCTAAGTGGGAGTTCATTGAATAATTTGATTAGATGAACTTAATTACCATGAACTTAGTCTAAAAATGTTTACAATATGTCTTGTAGATCAAATGGCCAACGTAGTCCTCAACTTCAACGCATTCCTAGAGAAAACCAAGCTGAAAGACGATGGCAGCAACTACATGGTCTGGGTCTGGAACCTGAGGATCATCCTCATAGCTGCCAAGAAAGATTATGTCCTACAAGCACTGCTAGGTGATCCACCCGTCCCACAGAACCAAGACGTTATGAACGCTTGGCAGACACGTGCTGATGACTACTCCCTCGTTCAGTGCGGCATGCTTTACAGCTTAGAGCTGGGGCTCCAAAAGCGTTTTGAGAGACATGGAGCATATGAGATGTTCGAAGAGCTGAAAATGGTTTTTCAAGCTCATGCCCGAATCGAGAGATATGAGGTCTCCGACAAGTTCTTCAGCTGTAAGATGGAGGAAAAATAGTTCTGTCAGTGAGCACATACTCACTATGTCTGGGTTACATAACCGCTTGACTCAGCTGGGAGTTAATCTCCCGGATGACGCGGTCATTGACAGAATCCTCCAGTCGCTTCCACCAAGCTACAAGAGCTTTGTGATGAACTTCAATATGCAGGGGATGCAAAAGACCATTCCTGAGGTATTTGCAATGCTGAAATCAGCAGAGGTAGAAGTCAAGAAGGAACATCAAGTGTTGATGGTCAATAAAACCACTAAGTTCAAGAAGGGCAAGGGTAAAAGGAACTTCAAGAAGGACGGCAAGGGAGTTGCCGCGCCCGGCAAGCAAGCTGCCGGGAAGAAGCCAAAGAATGGACCCAAGCCCGAGACAGAGTGCTTTTATTGCAAGGGAAGTGGTCACTGGAAGCGGAACTGCCCCAAATACTTAGCGGACAAGAAGGCCGGCAAAACAAAAGGTACATGTGATATACATGTAATTGATGTGTACCTTACCAGTATCCGTAGTAGCTCCTGGGTATTTGATACCGGTGTAGTTGCTCACATTTGTAACTCAAAGCAGGGGCTGCGGAATAAGCGGAGATTGGCAAAGGATGAGGTGACGTTGCGCGTCGGGAATGGTTCCAAGGTCAATGTGATCGCCGTCGGCACGCTACCTCTACATTTACCTTCAGGATTAGTTTTAAACCTTAATAATTGTTATTTAGTGCTAGCTTTGAGCATGAATATTGTATCGGGATCTCGTTTAATTCGAGATGGCTACTCATTTAAATCTGAGAATAATGGTTGTTCTATTTATATGAGAGATATGTTTTATGGTCATGCTCCGATGGTGAATGGTTTATTCTTAATGAATCTCGAGCGTAGTGCTACACATGTTCATAGTGTGAGTGCCAAAAGATGTAAGGTTGATAATGATAGTCCCACATACTTGTGGCACTGCCGCCTTGGTCACATAGGTGTCAAACGCATGAAGAAGCTCCATGCAGATGGACTTTTAGAGTCTCTTGATTATGAATCATTTGACACGTGCGAACCATGCCTCATGGGTAAAATGACCAAGACTCCGTTCTCAGGAACAATGGAGCGAGCAACCAACTTATTGGAAATCATACATACTGATGTGTGCGGTCCAATGAGTGTTGAGGCTCGCGGTGGCTATCGTTATGTTCTCATCCTCACTGATGACTTGAGTAGATATGGGTATGTCTACTTAATGAAACACAAGTCTGTGACCTTTGAAAAGTTCAAGGAATTTCAGAGTGAGGTTGAAAATCAACGTGACAAGAAAATCAAGTTCTTGCGATCAGATCATGGGGGAGAATACTTAAGTCACGAATTTGGCACACACTTAAGAAAATGTGGAATAGTTTCACAACTCACGCCGCCTGGAACACCTCAGCGTAATGGTGTGTCCGAATGTCGTAATCGCACTCTATTGGATATGGTGCGATCTATGATGTCTCTTACCGATTTACCGCTGTCATTTTGGGGCTATGCTTTAGAGACTGCCGCATTCACTTTGAATAGGGCTCCATCGAAATCCGTTGAGACGACACCGTATGAATTATGGTTTGGGAAGAAACCTAAGCGGTCGTTTCTAAAAGTTTGGGGATGCGATGCTTATGTCAAGAAACTTCAACCTGAAAAGCTCGAACCCAAGTCGGAAAAATGTGTCTTCATAGGATACCCTAAAGAAACTGTTGGGCATACCTTCTACCTCAGATCCGAAGGCAAGATCTTTGTTGCCAAGAGTGGGTCCTTTCTAGAGAAAGAGTTTCTCTCGAAAGAAATAAGTGGGAGGAAAGTAGAACTTGATGAAGTATTACCTCTTGAACCGGTAAGTGGCGCAGCTCAAGAAAATGTTCCTGAGGTGCCTGCACCGACTAGAGAGGAAGTTAATGATGATGATCATGAAACTTCAGATCAAGTTACTACTGAACTTCATAGGTCCACGAGGACACGTTCCGCACCAGAGTGGTACGGCAACCCTGTCTTGGAAATCATGTTGTTAGACAACGGTGAACCTTCGAACTATGAAGAAGCGATGGCGGGCCCGAATTCTGACAGATGGCTGGAAGCCATGAAATCCGAGATAGGATCCATGTATGAAAACGAAATGTGGACTTTGACTGACTTGCCCGATGATCGGCGAGCCATAGAAAATAAATGGATCTTTAAGAAGAAGACAGACGCGGATGATAATGTGACCATCTATAAAGCTCGGCTTGTCGCTAAGGGTTATCGACAAGTTCAAGGGGTTGACTACGATGAGACTTTCTCACCCGTAGCGAAGCTGAAGTCCGTCCGAATCATGTTAGCAATTGCCGCATTCTATGATTATGAAATATGGCAAATGGACGTCAAAACGGCATTCCTTAATGGTTTCCTTAAGGAAGAATTGTATATGATGCAGCCGGAAGGTTTTGTCGATCCTAAGAATGCTGACAAGGTGTGCAAGCTCCAACGCTCGATTTATGGGCTGGTGCAAGCATCTCGGAGTTGGAACATTCGCTTTGATGAGATGATCAAAGCGTTTGGGTTTACGCAGACTTATGGAGAAGCCTGTGTTTACAAGAAAGTGAGTGGGAGCTCTGTAGCATTTCCCATATTATATGTAGATGACATACTTTTGATGGGAAATGATATAGAACTCTTGGATAGCATTAAGGCCTACTTGAATAAGAGTTTTTCAATGAAGGACCTTGGAGAAGCTGCTTATATATTAGGCATCAAGATCTATAGAGATAGATCAAGACGCCTCATAGGTCTTTCACAAAGCACATACCTTGATAAGATATTGAAGAAGTTCAATATGGATCAGTCTAAGAAGGGGTTCTTGCCTGTGTTGCAAGGTGTGAAATTGAGCTCAGCTCAATGTCCGACCACGACAGAAGATATAGAAGAGATGAGTGTCATCCCCTATGCCTCAGCCATAGGTTCTATTACGTATGCCATGCTGTGTACCAGACCTGATGTAAACCTTGCCGTAAGTTTGGTAGGAAGGTACCAAAGTAATCCCGGCAAGGAACACTGGACAGCGGTCAAGAATATCCTGAAGTACCTGAAAAGGACTAAGGAAATGTTTCTGATTTATGGAGGTGACGAAGAGCTCATCGTAAAGGGTTACGTCGACGCTAGCTTCGACACAGATCTGGATGACTCTAAGTCACAAACCGGATACGTGTATATTTTGAATGGTGGGGCAGTAAGCTGGTGCAGTTGCAAGCAGAGCGTCATGGCGGGATCTACATGTGAAGCGGAGTACATGGCAGCCTCGGAGGCAGCACATGAAGCAATTTGGGTGAAGGAGTTCATCACCGACCTAGGAGTCATACCCAATGCGTCGGGGCCGATCAAGCTCTTCTGTGACAACACTGGAGCCATTGCACTTGCCAAGGAGCCCAGGTTTCACAAGAAGACAAGGCACATCAAGCGTCGTTTCAACTCCATTCGTGAAAATGTTCAAGATGGAGACATAGAGATTTGTAAAGTGCATACGGACCTGAATGTAGCAGATCCGTTGACTAAACCTCTCCCTAGAGCAAAACATGATCAACACCAGAATTCCATGGGTGTTCGATTCATCACAATGTAACTAGATTATTGACTCTAGTGCAAGTGGGAGACTGTTGGAAATATGCCCTAGAGGCAATAATAAAAGCATTATTATTATATTTCCTTGTTCATGATAATTGTCTTTATTCATGCTATAATTGTGTTATCCGGAAATCGTAATACATGTGTGAATAACAGACACCAACATGTCCCTAGTAAGCCTCTAGTTGACTAGCTCGTTGATCAACAGATAGTCATGGTTTCCTGACTATGGACATTGGATGTCATTGATAACGAGATCACATCATTAGGAGAATGATGTGATGGACAAGACCCAATCCTAAACATAGCATTAGATCGTATAGTTCGGTTGCTAGAGTTTTTCCAATGTCAAGTTATCCTTTCCTTAGACCATGAGATCGTGTAACTCCCGGCTACCGTAGGAGTGCTTTGGGTGTACCCAATGTCACAACATAACTGGGTGACTATAAAGGTATACTACGGGTATCTCCGAAAGTGTCTGTTGGGTTGACACGGATCAAGACTGGGATTTGTCACTCCGTATGACGGAGAGGTATCACTGGGCCCACTCGGTAATGCATCATCATAATGAGCTCAAAGTGACCAAGTGTCTGGTCACGGGATCATGCATTACGGTACGAGTAAAGTGACTTGCCGGTAACGAGATTGAACGAGGTATGGGATACCGACGATCGAATCTCGGCAAGTAACATACCGATTGACAAGGGAATTGTATTACGGGGTTGATTGAATTCCTCGACATCGTGGTTCATCGATGAGATCATCGAGGAGCATGGTGGGAGCCAACCATGGGTATCCAGATCCCGCCTGTGGTTTATGACCGGAGAGTCGTCCTCGGTCATGTCTACATGTCTCCCGAACCCGTAGGGTCTACACACTTAAGGTTCGGTTGACGCTAGGGTTGTAGGGATATGTATATGCAGTAACCCGAATGTTGTTCGGAGTCCCGGATGAGATCCCGGACGTCACAAGGAGTTCCGGAATGGTCCGGAGGTAAAGAATTATATATAGGAAGTGCTATTTCGGCCATCGGGACAAGTTTCGGGGTTATCGGTATTGTACCGGGACCACCGGAAGGGTCCCGGGGGTCCACCGGGTGGGTCCACCTGCCCCGGGGGGCCACATGGGCTGTAGGGGGTGCGCCTTGGCCTACATGGGCCAAGGGCACCAGCCCCAAGAGGCCCATGCGCCTAGGGTTCACAAAAGGGAAGAGTCCCACTAGTGGAAGGCACCTCCTAGGTGCCTTGGGGGGAGGGAAACCTCCCTTGGCCGCCGCCCCCCTAGGAGATTGGATCTCCTAGGGCCGGCGCCCCCCCCCCCTTGGCCCTCCTATATATAGTGGGGGAAGGAGGGCTTTTCATCCACACCTTTTGTTGCCTCCTTCTCCCTCTCCAACACCTCCTCCTCCTCCATAGCGCTTGGCGAAGCCCTGCCGGAGTACTGCAGCTCCACCACCACCACGCCGTCGTGCTGCTGTTGGAGCCATCTTCCTCAACCTCTCCTTTCCCCTTGCTGGATCAAGAAGAAGGAGACGTTACGCTGACCGTACATGTGTTGAACGCGGAGGTGCCATCCGTTCGGCGCTAGGATCTCCGTTGATTTGGATCACGTCGTGTTCAACTACCTCATCCCCGTTCTTTGAACGCTTCCGCTCGCGATCTACAAAGGTATGTAGATGCATCCGATCACTCGTTGCTAGATGAACTCATAGATGGATCTTGGTGAAACCGTAGAATTTTTTTTGTTTTCTGCTACGTTCCCCAACACCGAGGACGTGGGCCTGAGCAGTAACCGCGCCGCCGAACAAGTAAGAAATCCTCTAGCCGAACACACCGTCTTTTATTCATGAAGTTATTTCTGAGAGATCGCTCTTTGACTAGGATTGGCTAACGAAGGCGAAGATGATTCGGTGTCCGACCCCCCTCCCTGAGGGTTTGGAAAATCCGGTTTTGGAGAAGATGCTTGAGTTCGCACCTTGCCCGGAGCCCTCGAGGGAAGATACAGGGGGGAATAATATGGGCGGAAGCGGGCCCCCATCGCTGCGTTCCAACCGAGGGAATGAGCGCCTCCATAAAGGAGGATAACCGGGGGAGGAAGAGGACTGCTTCCGAGGATCCGGAAGTCGAGGCCTCCAAACGGGAGAAGAAGTCTCCAATAGAGGGTCCTGCCTCGGGGGGTGCTCTTACCGCACAAAGTCGGGGGGGTCAGCCCTCCAACGAGTCGTAAGTGATCCAAAATACTTTAATAGTGAAGGTATACTATCTTTTTTCTGAGAAAATAACCACCGCATATATCTTGCAGTTCGGGCCTTAGCCCCTCTCAGCTGAGCTTGTCTTCGGGGGATCTTCTTTCAGAGATGATGGAGAGCAAAATGCCTCCCCCGGACTCCTCCGCTCAAGAAGCGGGCGACCCCAAAGTGTCGTCACGGAGGGCCTCTCCGGATCCGGTGAGGCCAGAAGATAATCCCATAGACCCCCGAAGTCCCCAGCGTTCGACTCCCGAAGAGAGCAAACAAAAGAGTCCGGCACCGTCTGGTATGCGGTCGGACATTCTGAGGGAGCTGGTGGGGCGAGCGGCCGTCTCAGAAGAACACCGTACACTGATGGGTATGGTGATGGAGAGAATTTCGTCCGCCGAAAGCGGATTACATGATGCCTTTATGAGTCTACTGACAGGCTTTGAGGAACGTGAGATAATATGTGATAGTACCGCACATGTTAGGTGTGCCCTGTGTAGATAGTAGCCCCTGAGACTCTGGTTGTCGTCGAGAATGGCGGCGAACAGAGGATCATAGTCCCAGGCAATAACCAGACTGCCCTTATGTGCAGGTGGTGGAAGCTCCAGTGGCTAGCCGGACTAGTGAGTTTGCCTAATTAAAACGGCAACTGGATGCGGCAGACGCCGACATCGAGCTTGTTAACAAGAGGCTTGACGAGGCACAGAATAAGTGTTATTATCTGGTGAACGCCACATAGTAAGAGCAACATGATGCCAGTATCTTTAATATGTTGTGACTGCAGATGGAGCTGCCACCGTGGAAACTTTGCGGGCAGAACTTGCCCGAGCCAAGAAACAAGCGAGGATTAGTAATGCAGCTGCTTTGAAGGCGGCCGAAGAGTTGAAAGCCGATAAGGCCGCACATTGCGAGAGCCAAGAGAAGATGGCCAAGATGGACGTAGAATTAAAAGACACTGCCGACCGTTGCCGGCTCCTTGAAAAAGAAACCGAGCGAAGGCAACGAACCTTGAGAAGGCCACGATGGCGGACAAAGACACCCGCTCTGCTATGAGAGCGAAGAAGGAGGAGCTGCGGGAAGCCGGGGATATTGTGGCTGGGAAGCCCTTCATGCTACGGAGGAAGTTCGGAGATCCGCGGTATGCCCCTCTGGATCGGCTGTGGAGTTCAGCAGATGCGTATATGGACTTGGCGGCGAGCACTGCCGATGCGGCCAAATACTTCCAAGGTCAAACAGATCATGAAGTGGACAAGCTGTTCTGGTCACAATTCAACGTTCCAGAGCGTCCGCTTCCATTGACTGATCAGCTAGCCAAATGGGCCGAACTAAATAGGTTGTCCGGACTCGCCATGAGGTCTGTCGTGGATCAGCTATGGCCGGAAAAGCCAAAGCCGAACAGCTATTTCAGTTTAGTGCAGTGGTTCCTTGGTGCGGTGCCGCACATTAATGCGATGAAGAGGTCGGCGTGCATAGAAGGCTCGCGGATGGCCCTTGCCCGTATTAAAGCATACAGGGCGGAGATGGACGCTACCATTGTTGCGGCGCAGGGTTCGGCCATAGGCCGAGTGGCTGCCGAGCACTATTTCGAGGAAGTTCTCGAGGGTGCTCGTTTGATAGAGGCCCAGTGCTCGAAGAATATTATGTTTGAGTGATATGTATTCTCATTGTAAACACAATGCTTTTATGAAATTTTATAAGGCTATGTTTATACTTTTGCCTGAAAGTAGTATGATGCCTCCTGTGCGGCCGTTTATGTATACATGTGTATAACCTGAAAGATTGCAGTCGTCGGCTTCAACCCCCATGCATATAATGCGGAGGTGCTCGCGAAAAAAGCATGTTAACACTTAACCCAACGTCTTGGTCCTATTAAGGAGGTGATAGCGTAGCGAACGAGGCAATCGGACTATAATGCTTTAACACTTTCACTTAGCCATAGGAGTTTGACAGTGGGGCTACTAGATAGCCCCTGGTGGCTCCGCACTCTCCTGATCTCGGGGTGCGTACATGCCTGGCCGGAAAACGGCCCTTCGTTAAGGCGGAGGAATTCTAACATTCCGATAGGTCATCGAGTGGTTGACCAGTCTCACGCTATATCATGATAGTCAATTTTCGGCTTTCTCTACTAAGGTGCTCGTCCGGATGAACCAGGGCACAATCGCAGTAGTTCTCCTGGTGCTGCCTTAGCCGATAAAGCGGAACGTAAGGCACCAAAACACAGGAGCCGGGCAAACCCAACATTTGACCAAAGACAATGATTCGGAGCTGATGCATATAAGCCCAAACTCGCGACGCCGAACACTCCCTAAGGTATTCGGTCTTTATGGTATAAACCGGGCCTAAATAGTGCCCTTTGTAAGAAGCCCCTTGTGTCCAAGTACGTGCATTATTCTAACGTGGCCACATGCCAAGACGTCAGCATCCTTCTCAATTGTGCTGAGAATTCGGTGGATGTGTATCAACAAGAGACAGTAAAAAGGGTTTACGCGGGGTCTTAATCTAAAAAGAATCCTTGGAGCGGGTCCCTGTTGCACGTCTGCGCCTGTGTCTCCGTTGTGCCGTATCCTGGACGGGTGTAGCACGATGGTCATCTGTAAAAGAGAGGAACTTAGGTGAAAAAGTTGTCGTGCAAAAAGGTGGTTTTTTAAAGAGACCATGTATAACTAGAAATGAGTAGAAATTGCCACTTGTCTGCGCGCGTTGAGCCCCTTGTATTTGTAATAGGGGTGTGGCCATCAATCCGGTATAAATTACATATAACAGCGCCGGACTCGTCTAACTGCGTCCGTGGTCTTGACGACCTATCAAATACTTTAGTTGGCGAGGTCGTTTTTAGTGTGCGGCTGCCAAGGCAGTCGCATTCTCTTCGGCGCGCAAGGATCACTTAATACTTCCGTTCACTGTAATGATGCCGCGTGGACCGGGCATCTTGAGCGTCAAGGAAGCGTAATGTGGTATTGCATTAAAGCGAGCAAAAGCTTCGCGTCCAAGTAGTGCTTGATAAACCGCATTGGAACGGAGCAATGTGGAAGGTTAAATGTTCGCTACGGGAGTTATCGGGGAAGCCGAATATAACCTTTAGTAGCAGGGAGCCCGTGTAGTGAGCCCCTGGGCCTGGCATTACTCCTTTAAAGGTAGTGTTGCTATGGCAAATTTTCGTTGGGTCTATCCCCATTTCGCGGATTGTATCCTGGTATATCAGGTTTAAACTGATGCCACCGTCCATCAGGACTCATGCAAAAGTGGTATCCGTCAATTATTGGGTCTAATACCAGGGGAGCCCATCCTGCCCGCCGGATACTTTCTGAGTAATCACGATGGTCGAAAGTGACCGGTTGAGACGACCAGTGGCAGGGTTTTGCGGTGATAGGCCCTTGGGCATATTTATCTGGGAGGGCCGCTTTGCTTCCCTTGATCACGTGTAATACGTTGACTGTTTTGACTTCTGATGGGAACTTCTTTTGTTCCCCAGCGTCTTGCTTGAGAGGCTCATCCTCATCTTCGCTTGGTGTATCCTCCCCCTTGTGTACGGTGTTGAGCTTGCTGGACTGCTTGAAGACCCAACATTCTCTGTGGGTATGATTAGCGGGTTTACCAGGGGTGCTATGGATCTGACATACTTGGTCCAGAATTTTGTTTAGGCTGGAGAGTTCATCTCTGGCGCCTTTAGAGGGTGGCTTTTGCTGACCTGGCCGAGAGCTTCGGAATCCGGCGTGTACCGTCGTGCTCTTCGGGCTGTCTTCTTTATTCCGACGTTTATTATTTTTGCTGCGTCGTGATTTCCCGTTTTCATCTCTAACTTCGGATGTGCTTGGGTCGCTGGTGCTGCATCTGGCTAGCCAGTTGTCCTCACCCACGCAAAAGCGGGTCATGAGGCTTGTTAATGCTGCCATTGTTCTCGGCTTTTCTTGGCCGAGGTGTCTGGCAAGCCATTCGTCGCGGACGCTATGCTTAAAAGCTGCCAAGGCTTTGGAGTCCGGGCAGTCGACTATTTGGTTCTTCTTAGTTAGGAACCTATTCCAAAGCTTTCGGGCTAACTCTCCGGGCTGTTGAGTTATATGGCTCAAATCGTCCGCATCCGGGGGTCAGACATAAGTCCCTTGAAAATTTGCCCGAAAAGCATTTTCGAGCTCTTCCCAGCTTCCAATGGAGTTTTCGGGGAGGCTTTTAAACCAGTGCCGAGCTGGCCCTTTGAGCTTGAGGGGTAAGTACTTGATGGCATGGAGATCGTCTCCTCGAGCCATATGGATATGAAGGATATAGTCCTCAATCCAGACCCCAGGGTCTGTTGTTCCGTCGTATGACTCTATGTTTACGGGTTTGAATCCCTCTGGGAATTCATGGTCCAACACCTCATCGGTGAAACATAGGGGGTGTGCGGCACCCCTGTAGCTGGGTGTACCGCGTTGTTCTAATGCTTGTTGTGTTACATCATATGCCGGGGCGCGCTTGCGTGGTCCATAGATGGATCTGGTTACGCCGTCCTTTTGGTGCGAGCCCTCGTGTGGATCGCTTATTGGCTTGTGAGTGGAGTTGTTTGCCGCTCCATGTTGGCCGTGAGGTCGTCTATCCGGCCAGGTGGCCGTTTTGATTTTTGGTTGTGGGGGATCTAGGGCCTCCTCATCGAATTCGGGTAGCAACTTCCGCTTCGGGTAGCTCTTGGTGGGGCGATTACCACCATACTTCGCTGCTGTGTTGAGTACTTTACTCCATATGATTTGGAGTGTGTCCTGCGCAGCCTTGAGCCTTTGCTTCTGCTTTTTCAGACTCCTCGCGGTGGCAACAAGCCTTTGACGGGCATTCTGCTGCTCCAGGTGCCTGTCCGGCGTTATGTCATCCGGACTTTTATCTTTGACAGAATTGGTTTGTTCGGTTTGATTTTTCGTATTGCCATGGTCCGGCAGTAGTTCGCCCTGCTCCAACGCTGGGTCTGTATGATCGTTATTTTTGCCGAGGCGGGATTTGGGGCGGCGCTTACGCCGCCGCTTTGACTGCTTCTCAAGGGGACAAGCCTTCGTTGCATCCTTCCGTTCCTCGTCGTCGTCTTCTTTTGGTGTGTCCACCATGTATACGTCATATGATGAGGTGGATGTCCAGCGCCCAGTGGGCGGTGGTTCCTCTTCGCCTCCCGCATCGTCGTCCATACCATCGATGTCTTCGGAGTCGAAGTCGAGCATGTCGGTTAAATCATCGAAAGTGGCTACGAAGTGGGTGGTGGGTGGGCGTCGAATTTCTCCGTCGTCCGCATCCCAATCCTGTTGGCCATAGTCCGGCCAGGGCTATCCTGACAAAGAGAGAGACCTTAGTGAATTCAGAATGTCGCCGAAGGACGAGTGCTGAAAGATATCCGCGGCGGTGAATTCCATGGTCGGCGCCCAATCGGATTCGATTGGCAGGGGCGCGGATGGTTCGGAGTCCAGAAAAGAGTCCGACACCTTGGAGTCACGGGCTTCGCAGAGGATTAGGCTGGTGTTCGGCTCGATCGCCGTTGAGACTGCAGCCCCTGAGGCGGTGTCTAGCCACCCGTCCTCGATTGGCGCAGTTGGCTCCGAGCTAAGGGTCGGAGCTGATGCGGGCGCGGCCTCTGGGGTACTGTTCGGCGGCAGAGCTAGGTCATACCCGTCGTGACAGTGCGGCGCGCCCGGCTGTGGCTCGAATCCGTCGAAGATCAAGTCTCCGCGGATGTCGGCCGTGTAGTTCAAACTTCCAAATCTGACCTGACGGCCAGGGGCGTAGCTTTCAATCTGCTCCAGATGGCCAAGCGAATTAGCCCGCAGTGCAAAACCACCGAATACGAAGATCTGTCCGGGGAGAAAAGTCTCGCCCTAGACCGCATCGCTATCGATGATAGTAGGAGCCATCAAGCCTAACCGCGACGACACAGAGGAACTCTCAATGAAAGCACCAATGTCGGTGTCAAAACCGGCGGATCTCGGGTAGGGGGTCCCGAACTGTGCGTCTAGGCCGGATGGTAACAGGAGGCAGGGGACACAATGTTTTACCCAGGTTCGGGCCCTCTTGATGGAGGTAAAACCCTACGTCCTGCTTGATTGATATTGATGATATGGGTAGTACAAGAGTAGATCTACCACGAGATCAGAGAGGCTAAACCCTAGAAGCTAGCCTATGGTATGATTGTATGTTGTGGTTGTTGTCCTACGGACTAAAACCCTTCAGCTTATATAGACACCGGAGAGGGTTAGGGTTACACAAGGTCGGTTACAAAGGAGGAGATATCCATATCCGTATTGCCTAGCTTGCCTTCCACGCCAAGTAGAGTCCCATCTGGACACGAGACGAAGTCTTCAATATTGTATCTTCATAGTCTAACAGTCCGGCCAATGGAGATAGCCTGGCTGTCCAGAGACCCCCTAATCCAGGACTCCCTCAGCCCCCATGACCGACCCCGTCCACACAGCCACTACTCTCCCTGCAGGCTAGGAGCTTGTCGTGGAGCTCCGAACTCCTCCGCTACTTCGTCTGCGCCAAAAAGATCAAGTCCAGCACCCCCGCATCGATGTTGCTGCCGTCTTCCTCAACCTTCGGCCACCGTAACATTGCCATTCGATCCGCGCCGCCCCGAGCTCCCCTGTCTTCCCCTAGGGCGCCATTGACACCGCCGTGATCTCCTCTTGCCTTTCCCCTGTTTCCCCTCTCGTTTACTCTCGTTAGGTATTTCGCCATGGCCGAAAACCGCCGTCCGCCATGGCCATTGCAGGGGTAGCCACCGAGCTCCTCGGATTGACCCCGTGGCACATGCCCGCTACTATGCGCGCCCATGCCTGAGCCTATGATACGTCCATTTTTGCATCATGCTTTTATATTGATATTTATTGCGTTGTGGGTTGTTATTTCACATTATGTCACAATACTTATGGCTATTCTCTCTCTTATTTCACAAGATTTACATAAGGAGGGAGAATGCCGACAGCTGGCATTCTGGGCTGGAAAAGGAGCAAATATTAGAGACCTATTCTGCACAACTCCAAAAGTCCTGAAACTCCACGGAACACAGTATAATAAATAATGAAAAATCCTTGCCAAAGATGAAGACCAGGGGGCCCACACCCTTTCCACGAGGGTGGGGGGGCGCCCCCCTAGGGCGCGCCCCCTGGTGGCTCTCTGATGACCATCTTGTGCCATATGAAGTCTTTCGTTGAGAAAAAAAACCAGAAGCAACCTTTCGGGACGAAACTCTGCCGCCACAAGGCGGAACCTTCGCGGAACCAATCTAGGGCTCCGGCATAGCTGTTCTGCCGGGGAAACTTCCCTCCCAGAGGGGGAAATCATCGCCATCGTCATCACCAACGCTCCTCTCATCGGGAGAGGGCAATCTCCATCAACATCTTCATCAACACCATCTCATCTCAAAACCCTAGTTCATCTCTTGTATCCAATTCTTGTCTCCAAGTCCGGGATTGGTGCTAGTAGGTTGCTAGTAGTGTTAATTACTCCTTGTAGTTGATGCTAGTTGGTTTAATTGGTGGAAGATCATATGTTCAGATCCTTTATGCATATTATTACCCCTCTGATTATGAACATGAATATGCTTTGTGAGTAGTTACGTTTGTTCCTGAGGACAAGGGAGAAGTCTTGCTATTAGTAGTCATGTGAATTTGGTATTCGTTCGATATTTTGATGAGATGTATGTTGTCTAGCCTCTAGTGGTGTTATGTGAACGTCAACTACATAACACTTGACCATTATTTGGGCCTAGAGGAAGGCATTGTGAAGTAATAAGTAGATGATGGGTTGCTAGAGTGACAGAAGCTTAAACCCTAGTTTATGCGTTGCTTCGGAAGGGGCTGATTTGGATCCATATGTTTCATGCTATGGTTAGGTTTACCTTAATACTTTTGTTCTAGTTGCGGATGCTTGCAATAGAGGTTAATCATAAGTGGGATGCTTGTTCAAGTAAGAACAGCACCCAAGCACCGGTCCACCCACATGTCAAATTATCAAAGTACCGAACGCGAATCATATGAACGTGATGAAAACTAGCTTGACGATATTCCCATGTGTCCTCGGGAGCGCTTTTCCTTATATAAGAGTTTGTCCAGGCTTGTCCTTTGCTACAAAAAGGATTGGGCCACCTTGCTGCACTTTATTTACTTTTGTTACTTGTTGCTCGTTACAAATTATCTTAACACAAAACTATCAGTTACCACTTATTTCAGTACTTGCAGAGAATCCTTGCTGAAAATCGCGTATCATTTCCTTCTGCTCCTTGTTGGGTTCGACACTCTTACTTATCGAAAGGACTACGATAGATCCCCTATACTTGTGGGTCATCAAGACTCTTTTCTGGCGCCGTTGCCGGGGAGTGAAGCGCCTTTGGTAGGTGGAATTTGGTAAGGAAAAAATTTATATAGTGTGCTGAAATTTACTGTCACTTGTTACTATGGAAAGTAATCCTTTGAGGGGCTTGTTCGGGGTATCTTCACCCCGATCAGTAGAGCAAAGAGTTGCTCCTCAACCTACTGAACTTATTGAAAATGAAATTCCTTATGAGTATCCTTCGGGTATGATAGAAAAATTGCTAGCTAATCCCTTTACAGGAGATGGAACAAAGCATCCTGATGAACACCTAATATATGTGGAAGAAGTTTGTAGATTATTTAAGCTTGTAGGTATATCCGATGATGTTGCTAAGAAGAAGGTATTCCCTTTATCTTTGAAGGGAGACGCATTGGCATGGTATAGGCTATGTGATGATACGAGATCATGGAACTATAGAAAGTTGAAATTGGAATTTCATCAAAAGTATTACCCTATGCATCTTGTTCATCGTGACCGCAATTATATATATAATTTTAGGCCTCGTGAAGGAGAAAGCATCGCTCAAGCTTGGGGGAGGCTTAAATCAATGTTATATTCATGCCCCAATCATGAGCTCCCAAGAGAAACAATTCTTCAAAAAAATTATGCTCGACTTTCTGAAAATAATCGCACCATGCTCGATACTTCTTGTGCTGGCTCTTTTATGATGAAGACTATTGGATTTAGATGGGATTTATTGGATAGAATTAAATGTAACTCTGAAGATTGGGATCTCGACAAAGGTAAGGAGTCAGGTATGACACCTAAGTTTGATTGTGTTAAATCTTTTATGGATACCGATATTTTCCGTAAGTTTAGCACTAAATATGGACTTGATTTTGAGATAGTAGCTTCTTTCTGTGAATCTTTTGCTACTTATGTTGATCTCCCTAAGGAGAAGTGGTTTAAATATCATCCTCCCATAGAAGTAAAAGTAGATGCACCTATTAAAGTTGAAGAAAAGACTGTCACTTATAATGATCCTATTGTTCCTACTTGCTATGTTGAGAAACCACCTTTCCCTGTTAGGATAAAGGATCATGCTAAAGCTTCAACTGTGGTTCGTAAAAGCAATATTAAAACATATACACCTCCTGAGCAAGTTAAAGTAGAACCTAATATTGCTATTGTTAAAGATCTCTTGTCTCATAATATTGACGGGCATGTTATTCAGTTCTGCGGTGAAACTGCTAGAATTGCTAAACCTTGTGCTAAAGATAAAAATAGACCTGTGGTAGGCGTGCCTATTATTTCTGTTAAAATAGGAGATCATTGTTATCATGGCTTATGTGATATGGGTGCTAGTGCTAGTGTTATACCTTATGACTTGTATAAAGAAATCAAGCATGAAATTGCATCTGCTGAGTTAGAAGATATTGATGTCACAATTAAACTTGCTAATAGAGATACTATTTCAGCATTGGGAATTGTTAGAGATGTTGAAGTCTTGTGCGGGAAAACTAAATATCCTGCTGATTTTCTTGTTCTTAGTTCCCTACAAGATAGCTTTTGTCCCATTATATTTGGTAGACCCTTCTTGAACACTGTTAATGCTAAGATAGACTGCGAAAAAAATCTTGTTACTATTGGCTTGGATGATATGACTCATGAGTTTAATTTGTCTAAATTTAGTAAACAACACCGTGAAGAAGAATTGCCTAGTAAGGATGAAATTATTGGTCTTGCTTCTATTGTCGTACCTCCTAGTGATCCTTTAGAACAATATTTGCTAGACCATGAGAATGATATGTTCATGAATGAAAGAAGGGAAATAGTTGAAGTATTCTTTAAACAGGAACCTATTATGAAACACAATTTGCCTGTTGAAATCCTAGGGGATCCCCCTCCACCTAAGGGTGATCCCGTGTTTGAGCTTAAACCGTTGCCTGATAATCTTAAATATGCTTATCTTGGTGAAAAGAAGATATATCATGTTATTATTAGTGCTAACCTTTCAGAGCATGAAGAAGAAATATTATTGAAAACTCTGAAGAAGCACCGTGCTGCTATTGGATATACTCTTGATGATCTTAAGGGCATTAGTCCCACTCTATGTCAACATAAAATAAATTTGGAAGCAGATGCCAAACCAGTTCGTGATCCTCAACGACGTCTGAATCCTAAAATGAAAGAAGTGGTAAGAAAAGAAATACTAAAGCTTCTGGAGGCAGGTATAATTTATCCTGTTGCTGATAGTCAGTGGGTAAGTCCTGTTCATTGTGTCCCTAAGAAGGGAGGTATTACTGTTGTTCCTAATGATAAAGATGAATTGATTCCACAAAGAATTATTACAGGTTATAGGATGGTAATTGATTTCCGCAAATTAAATAAGGCTACTAAGAAAGATCACCCCTTACCTTTTATCAATCAAATGCTAGAAAGATTATGCAAACATACACATTACTGCTTTCTAGATGGTTATTCTGGTTTCTCTCAAATACCTGTGTCGGCCAAAGATCAATCAAAGACTACATTTACATGCCCTTTTGGTACTTTTGCTTATAGACGTATGCCTTTTGGTTTATGTAATGCACCTGCTACCTTTCAAAGATGCATGATGGCTATATTCTCTGACTTTTATGAAAAGATTTGTGAGGTTTTCATGGACGACTTTTCTATCTATGGATCTTCTTTTGATGATTGCTTGAGCAATCTTGATCGAGTTTTGCAGACATGTGAAGAAACTAATCTTGTATTGAATTGGGAAAAGTGCCACATTATGGTTAATGAAGGTATTGTCTTGGGGCATAAAGTTTCTGAAAGAGGTATTGAAGTTGATAAAGCCAAGGTTGATGCTATTGAAAAGATGCCATGTCCCAAGGACATCAAAGGTATAAGAAGTTTCCTTGGTCACGCCAGATTTTATAGGAGGTTCATTAAGGACTTCTCAAAAATTTCTCGGCCTCTGACTAATTTATTACAAAAAGATATACCATTTGTCTTTGATGATGATTGTGTAGAAGAATTTGAAATACTTAAGAAAGCATTAGTCTCTGCACCTATTGTTCAGCCACCTGATTGGAATTTACCCTTTGAAATTATGTGTGATGCTAGCGATTATGCTGTAGGTGTTGTTCTAGGGCAAAGAGTTGATAAGAAATTAAATGTTATCCATTATGCTAGTAAGCCTCTAGACAATGATCAAAGAAATTATGCTACTACTGAAAAGGAACTTTTAGCAGTTGTATTTGCTTGTGATAAGTTCAGACCTTATATTGTTGATTCTAAAGTAACTATCCACACTGATCAGCTGCTATTAAATATCTTATGGAGAAGAAAGATGCTAAACCTAGACTTATTAGATGGGTTCTCTTGCTACAATAATTTGATTTGCATATTGTTGATAGAAAAGGAGCTGAGAACCCCATTGCAGACAACTTATCTAGGTTAGAGAATGTTCTTGATGACCCACTACCTATTGATGACAGCTTTCCTGATGAACAATTAAATGTCATAAGTACTTCTCATAGTACCCCATGGTATGCTGATTATGCTAATTACATTGTTGCTAAATTCATACCACCTAGCTTCACATACCAACAAAAGAAAAAGTTCTTCTATGATTTGAGACATTACTTTTGGGATGACCCACATCTTTATAAAGAAGGAGTGGATGGTGTTATTAGACGTTGTGTACCTGAGCATGAACAGGAACAAATCCTATGCAAGTGCCACTCTGAAACTTATGGAGGACACCACGCGGGAGATAGAACTGCACATAAGGTATTGCAATCCGGTTTTTATTGGCCTACTCTCTTCAAGGATGCCCGTAAGTTTGTCCTATCTTGTGATGAATGTCAAAGAATTGGTAATATTAGTAGACGTCAAGAAATGCCTATGAATTATTCACTTGTTATCGAACCGTTTGATGTTTGGGGCTTTGATTATATGGGACCTTTTCCTGCCTCTAATGGATATACACATATTTTAGTTGCTGTTGATTACGTTACTAAGTGGGTAGAAGCTATTCCAACTAGTAGTGCTGATCATAACACTTCTATTAAAATGCTTAAAGAAGTTATTTTTCCGAGGTTTGGAGTCCCTAGATATTTAATGACTGATGGTGGTTCACATTTTATTCATGGTCTTTCCGTAAAATGCTTGCTAAATATGACGTCAATCATGGAATTGCATCTCCGTATCACCCACAGTCTAGTGGTCAAGTAGAATTGAGTAATAGAGAACTCAAATTAATTTTGCAAAAGACTGTCAATAGGTCTAGAAAGAATTGGTCCAAGAAACTTGATGATGCATTATGGGCCTATAGAACTGCATATAAAAATCCTATGGGTATGTCTCCATATAAAATGGTATATGGAAAAGCATGTCATTTACCTCTCGAACTAGAACATAAGGCATATTGGGCTATTAAAGAGCTCAACTATGATTTCAAACTTGCCGGTGAAAAGAGGTTATTTGATATTAGCTCTCTTGATGAATGGAGAACCCAAGCTTATGAAAATGCCAAGTTGTTTAAAGAAAAGGTTAAAACATGGCATGACAAAAGGATACAAAAGCGTGAGTTTAATGTAGGTGATTATGTATTGCTATACAACTCTCGTTTAAGATTCTCTGCAGGAAAACTTCTCTCTAAATGGGAAGGCCCCTATGTTATTGAGGAGGTCTATCGTTCCGGTGCCATAAAAATCAACAACTTTGAAGGCACAAATCCGAAGGTGGTAAACGGTCAGAGAATTAAACATTATATCTCAGGTAATCCCATAAATATTGAAACCAATATTATTGAAACCGTAACCCCGGAGGAATACATAAGGGACACTTTCCAGAACGTTTCAGACTCCGAAAAGGAATAGGTATGTGGTACGGTAAGTAAACCGACTCCAAAACAATTTTTAAGGCAATATTTCTCCGTTTTGGAATATTTAGAAAAATAGAAAATTAAGTAGCAGTCCGGGAAGGACACAAGGGCCCCACGAGGGTGGAGGGGGCGCCCTACCCCCTGGGCGCGCCCCCCTACCTCGTGAGCACCTTGTGTGCCTTCCGGACTCCGTTTTCTTGCACGATGCGTATTTTGGTCAGTAAAAATTCACTATATATTCTCCCGAAGGTTTTGACTCCCGTATCACGCAAATATTCTCTGTTCTTGTTTCGAGCTGTTTTTCTGACAGATCTAGATTATCATGACGTCCCCAAGTGCTTCCAAGGACAAGTTCTTCGAGAAGGTCATCAACCCTTACCTCGCGGAGGTGATGCGACACCCTCAAACCATAGAGATGCGTGATGGGTTGCTGCACATCCGCGATGCAGAGGGACCAAAGGGAACCGGAAGCGTGGAGACGAGGCTCGAAGCAATGGAGCAACAAGTTTTCAAGTGCCAAGGGATGGTGGAGCGTGGAATCAACGCTAGCCACACGATGCTCGTGAAGTTCACTAACAACTACAAGCCGGATGCCAAGAACACCGAGGAGGCCATCTTCAAGCTACATGAGAAGATCGAGCACCTCCAAGCCCAAATCTATGACCTGCAAAACCAAAACTATGAGTATGAATATAGATTCAAAAGAATGAGTTTGGCTGCAGATTCGAGGATTCCGGAGACTCGATCATCCTTCTATGATGGTGAACCTATGCCTTGGAAGATGGATGACAAGCCCGCATCATCAACAACACCTCCACCTTCTTCACCGACCAAGGATATATAATCACATGGGTATGGGCACTCCCCTTGGCAACTGCCAAGCTTGGGGGAGGTGCCCCGGTATCGTATCACAATCACAACTCCTATCTTTACCGTTTTCCTTAGTTCGATCCTGTTAGTAGTATTTTGATCTAGTAGAATAAAGTTTATGGCATGATCTAGTTTTAAGTTTTGCTTTATGATCTCTCTATGTAATCGAGTCCGTGAGCTATATAATAAAGATTAGTGTTGATTCAAGGGCTTGATTTTCTTGCTATGATCTTGGGTGAATAAAAGAAAAGAGAAAAAGAATAAGAAGAAACAAAAGTTCATATTGATCTTATTGATAGTAATGACTTCACAAAGAAAGAGTGTTATGATTAAAAGTTGTTGGGAGTTGGCAGACATAGCTTTGGTCATCGTTGCAATTAATAGGAAGTAATAAGGAAAGAGAGGTTTCACATATAAATATACTATTATTGACATCTTTTATGATTGGGATGATTGGGAGCACTCATCAAAATATGACATGCTAAAGAGTTGATGTTGGACAAGGAAGACAACGTAATGGGTTATGTTTTCTTATATCTGAGATAAAGTATGTTGTCATGGATCATCCAACATGTTGAGCTTGCCTTTCCCCCTCATGCTAGCCAAATTCTCAGCACCAAGTAGAGATACTACTTGTGCTTCCAAATACCCTTAAACCAGTTTTGCCATGAGAGTCCACCATATCTACCTATGGATTGAGTAAGATCCTTCAAGTAAGTTGTCATCGGTGCAAAGCAATAAAAATTGCTCTAAATATGTATGATTAGTGTGGGAGAAATAAGCTTTATACGATCTTGTGATGTGGAAGTAATAAAAGCGACGGACTGCATAATAAAGGTTCATATCACAAGGGGCAATATAAAGTGACGTTCTTTCGCATTAAGATTTTGTGCATCCAACCATAAAAGCGCATGGCAACCTCTGCTTCCCTCTGCGAAGGGCCTATCTTTTATTATTATCTTCTACCTTATGCAAGTGTCATGGTGATCTTCACCTCTCCTTTTTCATTTTATCCTTTGGCAAGCCCAGCATGTTGGAAAGAACCTGATATATATCTGAAAGTGCAACTATCCCTAGGTGGTTTTGGTAATTCATAACAACATATAGCTCATTGAGCTAATACTATTCCAAGATAATTATTTCAGGAAAGCTCAATGATTGGCATGGCATGGATGTGAAAGTGGAACCCTCAAAATGCTAAGGAAAATGGATTGGCTCAAGCTCAAAAGCTCAAGACTATTCATTTTATATTTTAGTGATCCAAGATCACATTGAGTCCATAGGAAAAGCCAATACTATTAAGGAGGGATGAGGTGTTGCTTAATGAGCCTCTTGCTTCATGTGCTTAGTGATATGCTCCAAAACCTTCAACTACTTTCCCACATCCACATATGACCAAAACTCTAAGCCAAACTCGGTCCTACCGATTCTTCCTATCCGGCGCCACCGAGTTTCACTTGTCATTAGCCACTGCCAAACCCTAGCAATTCGGTTCTACCGATAAGGATCTCGATCCCACCGAGATGGGGTTGCAAACTCTCTGTTTCCTTTTCGTAACTTTTCGGTCCCACCGAAAGAGCAAATCGGTCCCACCGAGATTGCAATGTAAACTCAGTGTTTCCCCTTTGTAACTTTTCGGTCTCACCGAGTTCCACTCGGTCTCACCGAAAGAGCAAATCGGTCCCACCGAGTTTGCCTGACCAACTCTCATGTTAGCTAATTACCAAATTCGGTCTCACCGAGTTTGTGTAATCGGTCTCACCGAGATTACGTTATGCCCAAACCCTAACCGAATCGGTCCTACCGAGTTGCATGTCAGTCCCACCGAAATTCCTAACGGTCACTAGGTTTACTATTTCGGTCAGACCGAGTTTATGATTCGGTCCCATCGAGATTGGAAAAACTGTGTAATGGTTGGATTTTGTGTGGAGGCTATATATACCCCTCCACCTCTTTCTCATTGAGAGAGAGAGCCATCAGAACACGCACATCATTCCAACTCATTTGTTCTGAGAGAGAACCACCTACTCATGTGTTGAGACCAAGACATTCCATTCCTACCATATGAATCTTGATCTCTAGCCTTCCCAAGTTGCTTTCCACTCAAATCTTCTTTCCACCAAATCCAAATCCTATGAGAGAGAGTTGAGTGTTGGGGAGACTATCATTTGAAGCACAAGAGCAAGGAGTTCATTACCTACACACCATTTGTTACTTCTTGGAGAGTGCTGTCTCCTAGATTGGCTAGGTGTCACTTGGGAGCCTCCGTCAAGATTGTGGAGTTGAACCAAGGAGTTTGTAAGGGCAAGGAGATCACCTACTTCGTGAAGATCTACCGCTAGTGAGGCAAGTCCTTCGTGGGCGATGGCCATGGTGGGATAGACAAGGTTGCTTCTTCGTGGACCCTTTGTGGGTGGTTGCTTCTTCGTGGACCCTTCGTGGGTGGAGCCCTTCGTGGACTCGCGCAACCGTTACCCTTGGGTGGAGCCCTGTGTGGACTCGCGCAACCGTTACCCTTCGTGGGTTGAAGTCTCCATCAACGTGGATGTAGGATAGCACCACCTATCCGAACCACGGGAAAAACATCCGTGTCTCCAATAGCGTTTGAATTCTCCAAACCCTTCCCTTTATATTCTTGCAAGTTGCATGCTTTACTTTCCTGCCAATATACTCTTTGCATGCTTGCTTGAATTGTGTGATGATTGCTTGACTTGTCCTAAAATAGCTAAAATCTGCCAAGAACTAAAATTGGGAAAAGGTTAAGTTTTTATTTGGTCAAGTAGTCTAATCACCCCCCCTCTAGACATACTTTCGACCCCACAATATCTAATTGGATGTAGGGGGCATGAGTTATTATTGTTGACATTACCCTTGAGGTAAAAGGTTGTGGGGCGAAACTATAAGCCCCTATCTTTCTCTGTGTCCGATTAAAACTCCGTAACCACAAGTATTGCACG
Source organism: Triticum urartu (assembly GCF_003073215.2). Taxonomy (NCBI): domain Eukaryota; kingdom Viridiplantae; phylum Streptophyta; class Magnoliopsida; order Poales; family Poaceae; genus Triticum; species Triticum urartu. Next base: position 520,479,654 of record NC_053027.1, on the reverse strand, counting down.
AGTGTTAGCAATTATGAAGGACTAGATGATAGTTGAGTATGTGGACTTGCTTTTTAGCTCTGACATAGACTCTTTCTGATGTGATAAATTGCAATTGCTTTAATGACTAAGGTTATAGTTTGTTGGTTCTCAATAAGGTTTCTGATTCATACTTTTGCATTGTGAATAGATCATCACTTGAACATAAGTAATCATATGACAATATCTATGTATGTTGCTGCTATGAGAATAATCATGATGCCCTCATGTCCGTATTTTATTTTTATCGACGCCTCTACCTCTAAACATGGGGACATATTTATTGTTATCGGCTTTCGCTTGAGGACAAGCGAGGTCTAAGCTTGGGGGAGTTGATACGTCCATTTTGCATCATGCTTTTATATCGATATTTATTGCATTATGGGTTGTTATTTCACATTATGTCACAATACTTATGGCTATTCTCTCTTATTTTACAAGATTTACATAAGGAGGGAGAATGCCGGCAGCTGGAATTCTGGGCTGGAAAAGGAGCAAATATTAGAGACCTATTCTGCACAACTCCAAAAGTCCTGAAACTCCACGGAATACCTTATAATAAATAATGAAAAATCCTCGCCAAAGATGAAGACCAGGGGGCCCACACCCTTTCCACGAGGGTGGGGGGCGCCCCCCTAGGGCGTGCCCCCTACCTCGTGGGCCCCCTGGTGGCTCTCCGATGGCCATCTTCTGCTATATGAAGTCTTTCATTGAGAAAAAAACCCAGAAGCAACCTTTCAGGATGTAACTCCGCCGCCACGAGGCGTAACCTTGCCGGAACCAATCTAGGGCTCCGGCAGAGCTGTTCTGCCGGGGAAACTTCCCTCCCGGAGGGGGAAATCATCGCCATCGTCATCACCAATGCTCCTCTCATCGGGAGAGGGCAATCTCCATCAACATCTTCATCAGCACCATCTCATCTCAAAACCCTAGTTCATCTCTTGTATCCAATTCTTGTCTCCAAGTCCGGGATTGGTGCTAGTAGGTTGCCAGTAGTGTTAATTATTCCTTGTAGTTGATGCTAGTTGGTTTAATTGGTGGAAGATCATATGTTCAGATCCTTTATGCATATTATTACCCCTCTGATTATGAACATGAATATGCTTTGTGAGTAGTTACGTTTGTTCCTGAGGACAAGGGAGAAGTCTTGCTATTAGTAGTCATGTGAATTTGGTATTCGTTCGATATTTTGATGAGATGTATGTTGTCTAGCCTCTAGTGGTGTTATGTGAACGTCAACTACATAACACTTCACCATTATTTGGGCCTAGAGGAAGGCATTGGGAAGTAATAAGTAGATGATGGGTTGCTAGAGTGACAGAAGCTTAAACCCTAGTTTATGCGTTGCTTCAGAAGGGGCTGATTTGGATCCATATGTTTCATGCTATGGTTAGGTTTACCTTAATACTTTTGTTGTAGTTGCGGATGCTTGCAATAGAGGTTAATCATAAGTGGGATTCTTGTTCAAGTAAGAACAGCACCCAAGCACCGGTCCACCCACATGTCAAATTATCAAAGTACCGAACGCGAATCATATGAACGTGATGAAAACTAGCTTGACGATATTCCCATGTGTCCTCGGGAGCGCTTTTCCTTATATAAGAGTTTGTCCAGGCTTGTCCTTTGCTACAAAATGGATTGGGCCACCTTGCTGCACTTTGTTTACTTTTGTTACTTGTTGCTCGTTACAAATTATCTTATCACAAAACTATCTGTTACCACTTTTTCAGTACTTGCAGAGAATACCTTACTGAAAACCGCTTATCATTTCCTTCTGCTCCTCGTTGGGTTCGACACTCTTACTTATCGAAAAGACTACGATAGATCCCCTATACTTATGGGTCATCAGCCTGCTGCTCTTCTTCCGCGCCCGTGGGGCCACTCCCTCTCCATGCCCACGCCTGTGCCACACCGCGTCGATCGCGCCCGCCACTGCCATCGCGCTCGCCACAACCACCGCACCACTGTGACCCACGTGATGCACACCCTGGCCACGCGCCACACTCTCGCTAGCTGGCTCGCCCCGTCTGCTGCCACCTATCTCTTCGCTCGCCCCACAGTCGCGCCCCTGCCTCGTGCCCCCTCCTGTCACGACCATCTTCTGCCGGCCACCCCCTCAGCCACGCCGGCCGCTTGCCTCGCCTGCTGTGTGCTGCTTCCTGCTGCTATGCCCTGCTCTACCGCTGGTACACTGCTGCACCATGTCCTCGACACCGCCGTGGACAAACATGGCGGAGGGGTTGTCAATGGAGTACGAGGAGGAGGTGGCGGAGAAGGTGTGGAGAGGCAGGAGGTATGGGGTGGCGTCAGCTGGCTGTGGTGGAGGTGTTTATGCGAGAAGGAGCCGGAGCGGAAGGAGAGGTCACAATTGGAAAGAATCACAAAAAAATCATAACCTGGAGATCTCATTCCAAAAAATGCTAATATCGATGGAAGGGTAGTGTCCTTCTATAGGTGGAAAACATAGGAAATATTGGTTGTTATCAAGGAAAGGTAAAAATTTAGGAAAGTTAGAATTTTGAACCGATTTCTATGCAAATGGGGTTTTATTGTTTGGTAACGTGATATCAGTACCTGCCCGTTTGTGACGTGTGTGATTAGGAAAGTTTGCAAATGTTAAGAAACTATTTATTGGAAGGAAAGTTTGTGATGTGTCTATTAGTTGTTTCCTAAAACAAATTTCACTAATGAGAGAAATCGATTGATTTAGATAAGTTAGATTAAAATATATTATTTGTTTCCTGAAAATATGTTATTTGTTTCTTAAGACAAATTCAACCAATAAAAGGAATCGATTGATTTGCATAATTTAAGGAAGTTAGATCCGTGATTTGTTATACGTTAGGAAAGTTCTGGTTGTAATAAAGAGTGGAGAGAAAAATAAACTGATGGACCAGGGTGGGAGGGGGTGGTGGGAGCAGAGACGACAAAAACCCAACGAAAATAGACCATGGAGACTATTCACCAACTGCTCCATTAGGAGTAGAGATCTTGATAGAAGCCACTAGTGAAACCTATGGCCCCCGGGTCTGTTTTCCATCATACAAGTTGCCAATCTACTTTATTTTGCTATCTTTTACTTTCAATCTATATCATAAAAATACCAAAAATATTTATCTTATTATTATCATCTCTATTAGATCTCTGTCGGTGTCAAAACCGGCGGATCTCGGGTAGGGGGTCCCGAACTATGCGTCTAGGCCGGATGGTAACAGGAGGCAAGGAACATGATGTTTTACCCAGGTTCGGGCCCTCTTGATGGAGGTAAAACCCTATGTCCTACTTGATTAATATTGATGATATGGGTAGTACAAGAGTAGATCTACCACGAGATCAAGGAGGCTAAACCCTAGAAGCTAGCCTATGGTATGATTGTTGTATGATGAAGTTGTCCTACGGACTAAAACCCTCCGGTTTATATATACACCGGAGAGGGTTAGGGTTACACAAAGTCGGTTACAATGGTAGGAGATCTTGAATATCCGCATCGCCAAGCTTGCCTTCCACGCCAAGGAAAGTCCCATCCGGACACGGGACGAAGTCTTCAATCTTATATCTTCATAGTCCTGGAGTCCGGCTGAAGGTATAGTCCGGCTACCCGAACACCCCCTAATCCAGGACTCCCTCAGTAGCCCCTGAACCAGGCTTCAATGAAGACGAGTCCGGCGCGCAGATTGTCTTCGGCATTGCAAGGCGGGTTCCTCCTCCAAATTCTTCATAAAAGTTTGTAAACACCAAGAGTAGTGTCCGGCTCTGCAAAATAAGTTTCCATGTATTGCCACAAAGAGAATAATATTAACACAAATCTAATCTGCTGACGTATTCCGCAGCGTGACATCACACTACGGCCAAGCCTTTATTCGAATCGTTTTCACTTTTCCACTTCAGCGTGTTTTGCGAGGCGGTTTCCTTGGCACGTCTTGTCAAAGCAGAGATCGTGTCCCCCATTTACGGGATTCTCATAAATACGGACGTGGGTAACCCAACGACGCCATTTATCACGGCGCTTGGGAGGCAAGCGAGTTTTACTAGGCTGGTGGGGACGCATAGTCGCATCCGCTCATATAAGGGGATAAGGATCCACCTTTTTACCTACACCTTCTTCCTCCTTTGCCTATCCATCTTCTGCGCACCCGAGCTCCAGCGCCCAAGCCCGCACTTCCTACCTCAACCTTCTCCAACAATGTCCGGAGCGGGAGGCAAGTGGATGGTCTCGTCCGTCACGGAGGGCCATGTCAAAAAGCTAAGGAAGGCCGGATACCTGTCCAAAGACATCGCGCACCGGCTTCCTGAGGAGGGGCAGCTTCTCCCCACCCCAAGGCCCCATGAGAGGGTAGTATTTCTTCCCCACTTCCTCCGCGGACTGGGTTTTCCTCTCCACCCATTTGTCCGCGGGCTCATGTTCTACTATGGCCTAGATTTCCACGATCTGGCCCCGAACTTCATCCTCAATATCTCGGCGTTTATCGTCGTGTGTGAGGCTTTCCTCTGCATCCGCCCCCATTTCGGCCTCTGGCTCAAGACCTTCAACGTCAAGCCAAAGGTGGTGCGCGGCAACCAGGCGGAGTGCGGAGGTGCCATGGCGGGCAAAATAGCCAACGTCCCATGGCTTGAGGGCTCCTTTGTGGAGACCTTAAAGGGGTGGCAGTCAGGGTGGTTTTACATCACCGAGCCACGCGATCCGAAGTGGATCGCAGCCCTTGAATTCCGATCTGGACCCCCTACGCGGCTCACGTCCTGGAAGGATACGGGCTTGTCGTGGGGCAACGAAGAAGAGGTGACCGGACTGCAAAAATGCATCCAGTCCCTGGTGAACAAGCAGCTCAAGCTTGTCAACGTAGTCCAGGTCATGCTCGTCCGCCGGATCCTTCCGTGTCAAGAACGGGACTTCAATTTGTGGGAGTTCAACCCGGCGCAACACCGAACTCTGAGCAGGCTCTTCGACACGACGTACGAAGATGTCTGGAAGGGGCTAACCAAAGGCGTCGAGGCTCCCACATCCGCCTCCGAAGACCGCGGATTCAGCTCGCAGCGTCCTGCTGGCGAGGTAAAATATTTTCATCTTTTACAGGATGTTAAGTTTTCTTCATAGTTTGACTCTATGCGGGATCTAAACTCCCTTACCTTTGACAGGATTGGCAGGTGAAGTCCGGACTGATTAACTGTCTGGCTCCCTTGCCCGAAGACCCAGCCCCTGATCTCCTAGTGAAGCTGCTGGTTCCGGCACCTTATGTGGTGCCGGAGAAGAAGGCCAAGAAGAAGAAGGCCACGGGGACTCGAAAGAGTTCCCGACATATGGTGGTGTCGGACTCGTCGTCCGACGAGTCCGAGACGCACTCCTCCCGTGAAGGCGAGGAGGAGGAAGAAGAAACCTCTCCCCCTCCAGCGGGGGGAGAAAAGAAGAGGAAGGCCACCCCAGTAGGGGAGGCCGAGGGGTCCAAGAAGAGGAAAACCCCTCCGCCGGACTACGCCCCCGATGCCGACGAGGACGAAGAGGAGTGGCCGGACAGGGCCAAGCGTCCGGCGAAATCGTAAGTGTTCGGATACCAGAGTAACTCATGATATTCCTTTTGTTGCACAGCTTTCCCTAATGTCGAATATAATCATGCAGCCCGCCCAAGTACGGGCTCGATGAGTCGTCGAGCGGCTCCCTGGATTCATCGGACGTGAATTTAGTTCCGCCCGCTGCCTCCCCCTGTGCTGCGGATGACGCCAAAGTGGCGTCGTGACAAGCTCCGGGGCAAGAGGAGGTGGTCCAGGAGGAGCCGCGAGGCGACCTCCCGGACTCCAGGAGTAAAGGGGACAAGACCCCCTAGGGCTCCAAGTCCGGCTTTAAGCCGGACACCGCGCCGGAATCATCAACGATTCCGGACCGTGGCAGGCGAATTCCTGCCAAGAGGAGCAAGCCTATTGAGCTGGCGTCCTCCGCCCAACCGGAGGCGCCGGACAATCTGCTGGAGGTGCTTAAGGGCGCCTCCATCGATGAGGAGCACCATACCATTATGAGACGGTGGTCCAGAAGGTTCGGTCCGCCAAAAGCGGACTGACTGAAGCTTGTGGTAGCCTTCTAACAGGCTTCGAGGTAAGTAAAAATATGTAAAAATATTACCGCATAGACAGTAGCTCCTGATGCTCTGTTTGGCGTTCGGAAAGAAAAGCCGAATAGAGGATCTATTAAATATCGCAGGAGTCTAACTAAAAAGGAGTCAATATACGTATGCAGGCTTCGCTGCTGGCCACCGCCGCACTGACTGCGAAGGTGGGTGCCCTGAAGCAGGGCCTCGAGCGGACCGAGCAAGAGCTCGGCCTTGCCAAACGGCAGCTCGAGGAGAAAGAAGGTAAGAGATACCTTACAGAAAAAATGCCTATAAGAAGACGCAATTGCAAAAAATGACAGGAGTATACTACTTATTTGTAGGAGCCACAACTGAGGTGGCGACCCTCAAGCAGGCGCTGTCCGAGGCCGAGAAGAAAGCGGTCACGGAGCGCACCGAGCGGGAGAAATTTGAGGCGTAGGTCGGCGAGGTGCAGCAAGAGCTTCAGGCTCTCATGAAAAAACATGAGAGTTTGGAGCTTGACTCAAAGACGCGAGCGTCCGAGCTTGCTGCGGCCCTTAAAACTGCCAAGTCTGCCAAGGCCGAAGCCCAGAAGGCCCTCCAGGAATTGGATGCGGTGAAAAAGATAGCGGCGGGTAAGGCATTCTCTATGGAAAGCAGACATATAAAAGTAAACTACTTGTTACTTACCCAAATCCGGAGCTCTCCAGGGGCATTCGCAGATCTTCCCCGCAGCGTATCCGATGCCGCCGCATTCTACCGAGCCGAGGAAGGTAGCTCGACGGAGAAGGTGTTCTGGTCTCAGTACGCTGAGGCCGGACACCCTGTGCCCTTGAGCGACCAGCTGAAGCAACTAGTCGAGCTCCACAAGGCGGCCGAACAGGCCCTGAAGGGCTTCATAGTTCGGCTGTGGCCTGGAGAGGCCCTACCTGGGAGCTACTTCGGACTGGTGCGGCGGCTGGTGGAGGCTTGTCCCAGGCTCGAGGTCATCAAGCGCTCCGTCTGCATCGAAGGAGCCCGTAGGGCCCTTGCCCGTGCAAAGGTGCACTGGGGTAAGCTGGACGGTGAGAAGCTGGTGAGGGACGGGCCGCCGCCGGGGAAGGACCATCGCAAGCCCGAGAACTATTACAAGGATGTTCTGGCTGGTGCCCGCCTTATGGCGGATGAATGCACCAAGGATGTAATTTTTGAATGAACTCGCTCGTGTTATCCTGTGCGCTGAAAACTTGTTCATATGCGCTAAGCAATGCTTGAATTTAAAATATTACTTTCTATGTGGCCGTTTATCAAAAAATTGAGAGATGGCCAGTCGTCGGCTTCTGCCCCCATGCCACTAGTGCTGGGGTGTTCGGGATAAACCTGAGCGCTCTTTTTCCCATGATTGGGTCCGCCGAGGGAGGCGCTCAGCACAACGAACAAGGCAATCGGACTATAATGCTTGAACACTCTCACTTAGCCATAGAACTCTATAATTTTAAATTTCGGCGAAGCCCCTAGTATTCGGAAGACCAAGTTCGGGGCGCTATCCACGCCTTGGCCGGACAAAGCCGGTTCCTCGCTCGAAGCGGCATAAGTTTTTAAGGACTCGAAAAACCTCTCGAACAGCGACCGGTCTCTCACCTCATCATGACAGTCAGTTTTAGCTTTCTCTACTGAGGTGCTCAGCCCAGCTCAACTGGGGCACAATCGCAGTAGTTCTCCTAGTGCTACCTTAGCCGATATAGCAGAACGTAAGGCACCAAAACATAGGAGCCGGGCAAACCCAACTATTGACCCAAATCATGATTCGGAGCCGATGCATATAGTGCTATAAGTTCAGGGTGCCGCACTTGTGAAAGTGTATGGACTTCTCACGCCATATTGATGGGTACTGAAGCCCCTGGCGTATTTTTGCCGTACCACAGTGTACAGATGCAACATGTTATTGATAAACATATATATAAAAAGAGGATAATGCAAAAAATAGACAAAAAGCTATGCATTGTTTATAGAAAGGCTGCTATGAAAGCGGAACGATACAAATTGTGCGATAAGCAAAAGAAATTGGACTATTTAACATGTCCTGGCCAGGGGCAGGCCGCGGAATTGTATCAAAAAACAGGTATACTGCTCGCAATAGAGACCACCTGGGAGTTCCATAATGCGGCGTGGCTTGTCTGCTTTCCTGGATCTTGCATCGTTTGTGCGGCAGTTGAATTGCCGAACGGGTGATCCGAAGTATGGAGTCCTGAGAGTAAGAGAAAAAAATAAAAAAAGGAATCCGGCAGCCCCTGGTGCGGTTTAAGCCGTATTTCGAGCGTGCCGTGATAGTGCCCCTTCCCCTGTGCCCATGGTATTTCAAGAGCGTAGTTATGTACGCGAAGCACTGGTTTCGCTATATCGCGAGCGCTAGGGTTGGGGCCGCATTGCTACGCTAGCTCAGAATGTGCCAGGCGGTCTTGTTGTAGGGTACTCCGGGCGCGCTTGATAGTGTCCGGCTTTTTGAAGGCCGAACTGGAGAACTGCCTAGAGAGGCTGCTTTGTACTTCTGCTGCGAGCGCTGCCGTGTGCTCCTCCGTTCGGAGGGAGCGTTCAGTGTTCCCATTGACCGTGATTACTCCTCTAGGGCCTGGCATCTTGAGCTTGAGGTATGCATAGTGTGGTACCACGTTGAATTTTGCGAATGCGGTTCGCCCGAGCAGTGCGTGATAGCCACTACGGAACGGGACTATGTCGAAGATTAACTCCTTGCTTCGAAAGTTATCCGGAGATCCGAAGACCACTTCCAGTGTGACTGAGCCTGTATAGTTGGCTTCTACACCTGGTATGATGCCTTTAAAGGTTGTTTTGGTGGGCTTGATCCTCGAGGGATCTATGCCCATTTTTTGCATTGTATCCTGGTAAAGCAGGTTCAGGCTGCTGCCGCCGTCCATGAGGACTCTTGTGAGATGAAATCCGTCAATGATTGGGTCTAGAACCAATGCGGCGAAGCCGCCGTGACGGATGCTAGTGGGGTGGTCCCTTCGATCAAAGGTGATTGGGCAGGAGGACCATGGGTTGAACTTTGGGGCCTGGCTCCATCGCATATACGTCCCGTAATGCACGCTTCCGCTCCCTCTTGGGGATGTGGGTTGCGTATATCATGTTCACCGTCCGCACTTGCGGGGGAAATCCCTTTTGTCCACCGTTGTTCGGCGGCCTGGGCTCCTCCTCGTTGTCGCTATACAGCCCCTTGTCTTTGTTTTCGGCTCTTAACTTGCCAGCCTGCTTGAACACCCAACAATCCCTGTTGGTGTGATTGGCTGGCTTTTCGGGGGTGCCATGTATCTGGCACAAGCGGTCGAATATTCGGTCCAAACTGGACGGGCCCTGAGTATTTCTTTTGAATGGCTTTTTCCGTTGACCGGATTTGTGGCCTCGGAATCCGGCATTAACTACCGTATCCTCGTTGCTGTCGCTGTTAATGCGGCGCTTTTGTTTGTTCCGACGCGACCTGTCGCTTTTGTCCTTGGTATTCGAATTACCAGGGTTCTTGGTTAAATTGTTGCTGCGAGCTAGCCAGCTGTCTTCTCCCGCGCAAAAGCGGGTCATGAGTGTCGTGAGGGCTGCCATAGATTTCGGCTTTTCCTGTCCTAGGTGCCGGGCAAGCCACTCATCACGGATATTATGCTTGAAGGCCGCTAAGGCCTCTGCGTCTGGACAGTCGACTATCTGGTTTTTCTTTGTTAGGAACCATGTCCAGAATTGCCTGGCCGATTCCTCTGGCTGCTGAATTATGTGGCTTAGGTCATCGGCGTCCGGTGGTCGCACATAAGTGCCCTGGAAGTTGTCAAGGAATGCGGCTTCCAGGTCCTCCCAAGAACCGATTGAGTCTGCTGGCAAGCTGTTAAGCCAATGCCGGGCCGGTCCCTTAAGTTTGAGTGGGAGGTATTTGATGGCGTGTAGATCATCACCGCGGGCCATGTGGATATGAAGGAGATAATCCTCGATCCATACCGCAGGATCTGTTGTGCCATCGTACGTTTACGGGTTTGAAGCCCTCGGGGATTTTATGATCCATTACTTCGTCTGTGAAGCATAGTGGGTGTGCGGCGCCTCTGTATTGGGCTATATCACGACGCAGCTCGAAGGAGCTTTGTCTGTTGAGTGGGGCTCCTGCGCGATCCGTAGATCGATCTTGTTTGCCTTGCCTTGTCCTCTAGTATGTCGCGCAGGTCGGGTGCATTTTCCCGTGCCTTAGTATGCTTGATGCGGCGTCGGGGCATGGCTTGAGTGGAGGGCCAAGAGGCCTCTCTGTCGCGGCCACGAGGTGGCCGGTCGGCCATGTCATGCGCTGGTGATGTAGGTGCTTCCTCCTCTAGTCGGGGTAGCAGCCTACGCTTTGGGTAACTCTTGGAGGGGCGTTCGAGTTCGTACTCTTCGGCCGCAAGGACTTCAGTCCATCTGTTAGCTAGCAAATCCTGATCAGCTCTAAGCTGTTGCTGCTTTTTCTTGAGGCTGCTTGCCGTGGCCATAAGCCTGCGTTTAAAACGCTCTTGTTCGGCGAGATCCTCTGGCACGACGAACTCGTCGTCGTCGAGGCTTGCCTCATCTTCGGAGGGAGGCGTATAATTATCGTCCTCAACCTATTGTTCCGCCGCCCTCTCGTGAGGGCTGGCTTCTCTGTCCTCCTGTGCTGAATCTTGCTGGAGGGGGTGTTCTTCGGCGCTATCCGGAGTAGTATTATCTCCCGTGCCGGAATCACCGTTTTTTGCTTTGGCGGGATTTAGAGCGGCGCCGCTGACGCCGACGCTTGGGCTGTTTCTTAGAGGTATCGTCCCCCGCTGTTCCATCGCCATCTCCATCCTTTGGAGTGTCCACCATATATATGTCATATGACGAGGTGGCCTTCCAGCACCCTACAGGTGCTGGTTCTTGTTCGTCTCCTGCATCGTCGTCCATGCCGTCGATGTCTTCGGAGTCGAAGTCAAGCATGTCGATTAAGTCGTCGACAGTGGCTACGAAGTGGGTGGTGGGTGGGTTTTGAATTTCTTCATCGTCCATATCCCAACCTTGCTGACCGTAGTCCGGCCAGGGCTCTCCTGATAAAGAGAGAGACTTTAGAGAATTCAGGATGTCGCCGAAGGGCGAGTGCTGAAAGATGTCCGCGGCGGTGAACTCCATTATCGGCGCCCAATCGGATTCGATCGGCAGGATCGCGGGGGGCTCGGAGTTAGGAGAGGAATCCGGCTCCTCGGAGTCACGGGCCATGCGGAGTGCGGGGCTGGAGTTCGGCTCGATCGCCTCTGAGATTGCAGCCCCTGAGGCAGCGTCCAACCGCTGATCCTCGATCGGCGCAGTAGGCTCCGAATCAATGGTCGGAACCGATGCGTGTGCGGCCTCCAAGGTGCTGTTCGGCGGCAGAGCTATATCATGCCCATCAAGACAGTGCGGTGCGCTTGGCTGTGGCTCGAATCCGTCAAAGATCAAGTCCCCGCGGATGTCAGTCGTGTAGTTTAGGCTTCCAAACCTGACCTGATGGCCAGGGGCATAGCTTTCGATCTACTCAAGGTGGCCAAGCGAATTGGCCCGTAGTGCGAAGCCGCCGAAGACGAAGATCTGTCCGGGGAGAAAAGTCTCACCCTGGACTGCATCGTTGTTGATGATCGAAGGAGCCATCGGGCCTAAAAGCGACGACACAGAGGAACTCTCAATGAAAGCACCAATGTCGGTGTCAAAACCGGCGGATCTCGGGTAGGGGGTCCCGAACTGTGCATCTGGGCCGGATGGTAATAGGAGGCAAGGAACATGATGTTTTACCCAGGTTCGGGCCCTCTTGATGGAGGTAAAACCCTACGTCCTGCTTGATTAATATTGATGATATGGGTAGTACAAGAGTAGATCTACCACGAGATCAAGGAGGCTAAACCCTAGAAGCTAGCCTATGGTATGATTGTTGTATGATGAAGTTGTCCTACGGACTAAAACCCTCTGGTTTATATATACACCGGAGAGGGTTAGGGTTACACAAAGTCGGTTACAATGGTAGGAGATCTTGAATATCCGCATCGCCAAGCTCGCCTTCCACGCCAAGGAAAGTCCCATCCGGACACGGGACGAAGTCTTCAATCTTATATCTTCATAGTCCTGGAGTCCGGCTGAAGGTATACTCCGGCTACCCGAACACCCCCTAATCCAGGACTCCCTCAATCTCACTCTTGCAAGTGGCCATGAAGGGATTGACAACCCCTTTATCGCGTTGGTTGCGAGGTTATTATTTGTTTGTGTAGGTACAAGGTGACTCGTGCGTGGTCTCCTACTGGATTGATACCTTGGTTCTCAAAAACTGAGGAAAATACTTATGCTACTTTACTGCATCACCCTTTCCTCTTCAAGGGAAACCAACGCAATGCTCAAGAGGTAGCAGACGGTGGCAACCCTTTCGGAAGTGGACGTCGGTGAGGCAGAGTCGCATTTTCCGGCGCCCCGTATGGTGCATTAGTCTGGGCGCCGCAACCGTGTCGTGGTGGACGTCTGCGGCTCGTCTCGGGACGGATCCATCATTGATCTGACGTCCACCGATACAGTTGGGTTTCGGCCTTCGACGAGAAAAGGTAGGGCATGGGAGACCGCGGCTCCTTGTGTCCCATGAGATGGACTTGTCCCATTTTTTAGGATCACCTTTTTGTTTTATATTGTTTGTTTATTATGGGATGAGAAGGGATTTTTGGTCATGATTTGTTTTTCATTCGTTTGCCTCACAAACCACAAGCTGGCTCGATTCTCCTCTCACACTCAATTTTTACTCTCTCTTCCATCTCCCATTCTCTTTCCTTCATTAGCAACTATTTTTCTTTTCAGGTGTTCTTTCTTTTCTCGATTATCTATATTTTTTTTTACTTTTCTGTCAGTTTGTTTCTTTCTTTCTTTTTCATTTGTCTTATATTTTTATCTTTTTTCAAATTCATGAATAAGATTTCTGTGTATGTTTTTTTAATAAAAATTGCAAATACTTTTAAGTTTGTAAACACCTTCTAAATTTGTGAATATTTTCTTTGATTTTAGTTTATGTAGTTTTCATGCAAGCACCAGGGACGGGTCCACCTAATTCAAGGGTATCTAGTTGAATACCCATTGTTTTTGGCAAAAAAACTAGGTATATATTGTATACATACTGTATGTGTATAAGGAAAAACGAAACTGCTACACCAAAACATGCTAGTCTAGCATTTAAGCCTAAAAACAGAGGCTCACCACGACTTGGCCCAATAGACCACCATGACTTGGCCCAAATGGCTGTAGCAGCACACGCACAATCACCTCTACGAAATCAAGGAGTACTCGTTGCAAAGATCAATCCACCCCTCAGGTTGTGACAAGTGGCACGCTGCATGTGCTTCACTTGTCGCAACCTGGGAGTTTTCCCTTTTTTCATAGATTTGTTTATTCAAAACAATTTATCTCTTAAACCGTGCGTCCAAATCTCGAACCGCTTTCACCGTTGGATTCTTCGCGTCGAGATTTTCAAAACTAGATCCTATGTTGATAGGTTTTGACAAACTTTTTTTCATGAAAAAAACCAGACGAAAAAACCGGACGGAAAAACTGAACCGGGAGCATGGGTTTTTTCCCTTTCCGAAAGAGGCACGTCCGTGTCTCTCGCGAAATCACAACCGTGCCTCTCGTGGAAACAAAACCATGACTCTCGCGGAAGCACAACCGTGCCTCTCGTGGAAGCAAAACCGTGACTCTCCCGAAAGGAAAAAAAACAGAAAACATAATCTTTTTCCGTTTCCAAGAGGCACGGCCATGACTCTCGCGAAAGCACAACCGTGTCCCTCGCGGAAGCAAAATCGTGACTCTCGCAAAAGAAGAAAAAAAAGTAGAAAACACATTTTTTGTTTCCAAGAGGCACGGCCGTGACTCTCGCTAAAGCACAATGTGCCTCTCGCGGAAGCAAAATCGTGACTCTCGCGAAAGGAAAAAAAAACTGAAAACGCGTTTTTTCCGTTTCCGAGAGGCACGGCCGTGTCCCTCGCGGAAGCAAAACCGTGACCCTTTCTCCGTTTTGCATGTCCACCATTGATATGCAACTAGCCTCACACCAAAACCAAGTTGGTGTTGACCATCGATACGCAACTTGCCCCAACCCCATGACCCAATTGCATGTCCACCAACGACATGCAACTCGCTCGGCCCCTCTTCATAGTTTCATGCCCACCATCGACACGCAACTTGCCCAGAATCTCCCGACCCAGTTGCATGTCCACCATTGACACACAATTGTGCTTGATCCCCCTGCCCCAGTTGCATGTCCACCAACCATACACAACTTGCCCTAACCCAGTTGCAAGCCTTATTTTTGTCCCATTTATGAGTCCACTATTGACATGCAACTAGGGCCTTGATCATTTTTTTCCCGGTTGTAAGTCTACACTTGACTCGCAACTAGGCCAGACTTTTTTTGACCCAATTGCATGTCCACCATCAACTTGCAACTTCGCTCGACCCTTTTCTCATTCCAGTTGCAAATCCACCATCGACTCACAATTGGGCTAGTCCTTTTTGTCCGAGTTGCAAGTCCACATTTGGCATGCAACTGGGCTCTTGATCTTTTTTTCAGTTGCAAGTCCATACTTTACTTGCAACAAGGCCTGACTTTTTTGACCCAATTGCATGTCCACCATTGGCTTGCAACTTGGCTCGACCCTTTTCTCATTCTAGTTGCAAATCCACCGTCGACCTGCAATTGGGTCCACATTTTTTGTCCCAGTTGCAAGTCCACCATTGACATGCAACTGGGCTCTTTAATCCTTTTTCTACTCCAATTTGCAAGTCCACCGACTCATAACTAGGCCTATTTTTTTGCCTTAGTTGCAAATCCACCATCGACTCGCAACAAGGGTTTGTTTTGCCTTAGTTGCAAGTCCACCCTTTAGTCGCAATTGGATATATTTTTTCCTTAGTTGCAAGTCCACCACCGACTTGCAACTAGGGCTTGTTTTGCCTCAGTTGCAAGTCCACTCTTTACTAGCAATTGGGCCCGATTTTTTCCTTAGTTGCAAGTCCACCACTGACTCGCAACTAGGGCTTGTTTTTGCCGCAGTTGCAAGTCCACCCTTAACTAGCAATTGGGCCTGACTTTTTGTTCCTTAGTTGCAAATCCACCATTGACACGCAATTGGGCCCAACACTTTTTGTCCGCCCCAGTTGCAAGTCCATCATTGACATACAACTTAATATGTTTATGCCCCAGTTGCAAGCCCACTTTCAGACTCACAAATGTGCGTAACTTTGTTTTTGCCTCAATTGGAGTCCATCGTCGACTCGCAACTAGGGCTGACAATTTTGGTCTCAGCTGCAAGTTAACCATCGACTCGCAACTGAAACTGACCATTTTGTATACAGTTTCAAGTCAATCCTTGACTCGCTACCATGCCCTTAATTCTGGCGCAATTGCAAGACAACCATCCATAAACAATTGCAAGTCCACCCTTGACTCACAACTGGGCCTGGTGTTTTTGACCCAACTGCAAGTCCACCATCGATTTGCATGTTGCTAATAAAAGAACATGGACCTAGGGAAGGCCTTATAGCAATCACTCATTGTTTGGTCATAGCGGGTCGGCCCATTTCCATTATTAGCGAGTGGTTTTCGAGAAGCGAGCAGAGATTTCTCGGAGCAATATGGGGTTTGGGGGATCCACTTTTTTGAACCTTTATGACGTTTTTGGGATGGTTGCTGCCGGCTTTTTTTGTTCTCTTACTTTTTATCTATTTTCTCTATTTAGTTTTCTGTTTTTTCTTTTGGTTTTTTCTATTCGTTTTTTTCATTTTTCATTTTTTCTTCTTTTCATTTCCTTTTTATTGTTTTACAATTCCTGAAACTTTTTGAAAATTATAAAAAGATATTAAAATCATGAAAATTTTGGATTTTTTGTTATTAATATTTTTGGAAATTTGTGAACATCCTTTTTGAATTGGCGAACATTTTCTGAATCTGCAAACAAATTTTGAACATCGTGGTTTTTTTGAATCAATGAACATATTTTTGAATGCACAATCAATTGTTAAGTATGTGTTTTAGAAAAAGTTCATCGTACGTTAAAAGAGGTAAGTGTATTAAAAAATGTTCAGGGCATATTAAAGAAATATTCATTGTGCATGATTTAAAAGGTTCATCGTATTTAAAAGAGAGTTCGCTATATATTATATTTTTTTCATTTTCTTTGTAAGTCACACATACGTACGCACGTCTTTGTATTTGGGTGGCAGGTTTGATTTGATTGCTGATCGTCTCACAGTCGATATAAGAGTAATTAATTTCATGACGTACTGCGCGGAGTGAAGGAGTGCATTGCATGCATGCACTTGTCATTAAACTTTTAACACGCATGCAAGGAAAGTTTGATTTATTTGGGTTGGACGAGAGGATGAGCGGTAAAGTATAAAAAAACACAAGGTGTGATGCGTTTTTGGATGAGGTGGCATTGATGCCATACTTTTGTTTGTTTTTGTAAGCCAAAAAGTTCTTATCAAATAAGTGATTTTTATTTAGGTAGGTAAATCACGGGCAGAATTTTATAAACATTCATTTACACAAACACATTAACACGGGTAGTCAAATCAAGGTTAACGTATTAGAATATTTATATATTGTTGCAACACACAAGCAAATTATATAGTAAGCTAACAAATGTACAGTGATGAATAACTGTTGCTGTCTACCCATTTCCTTGGGTTTTGTTCCTCCAAGAATTTAACATCTTGAAGTCCAATCCATAGCCCCACGAACTAATTGGCTGAAAATCGAGTACATTCTTTCAGAAAGGGGAAAAGTTTGAGAAATAGGGGTGTGGGCAAGTACATGATCCTTGGAAGGGCTTCTTTTTATTACCGCCGCATTGGTTGCCAAAACCGGCGTTGACCTCGCCATCCTTAGCTTCGCTGCCACCTTTGTTACAACGCTTGTTGTTTCTGTTATGCCAAGGTTTTACATTTGCATCCTGCACCTCAGAAGTGTCCGGGATTGCGACTACGGTTGCTCTTCCGAGCTAACTAGTTAACCTCCCCGATGCAGAATCGAGTCATGAGCTGGGTGAGGCCTGCCATTGTTTTGGGTTTCTCGTGCCCGAGCTCCCTTGCCAACCATTTGTTCGGCTATGCTAGGTCCATTGGCTGCAATATAAAATTTTCCCTACGCGCATATCAACCATGAACATGCTATGGGAGATGGATCACGGATCGTCACCACTAGACGCGTAGTGCCGTGCAGCAGAAGTAGAGTTGAGGCAGCGCGTCTCCGGAATCATCCCCCCTTGTCGATCTCCCACATAGTAGATCGGATCCCACGATCAAGTTTGCCGGAGCAGCGCAAATGCACCGCCTCGAATGGTATCCGCACGTGCAGGAGGAACGTCGTGCGGTGGACTGCTAGGTCCGATCACACAACCGGCGATGAGTGGAGGTTGGCTAGTTGAACACATGCAAAACCCTAGTGACGGCGCCAAAGTGATCAAATGAAACCGTATGCCGCACCTCCACCATATGTCGTGGGTCTAAGACTGACAGTAGAATGGGGGTAGGTATGAGGAGGCAAGATCCTAGCTATGGAGTAGTTGTACACACGAGTTTACGAGTTCAGGCCCTTCTCGGAGGAAGTAACAACCCTACGTCTCGGTGCCCTGAGGCGGTCGACTGGATTATATGCGTGTGTGAGTTTACAAAATGATGCGAACCCCTGTCCCGGAGGAGGGGGTGGCTTATATAGAGTGCGCCAGGACCCCAGCTCCCCTCCGTTACACGGGGTTCAATGTACATAAAGAAGGAGCATTATAGGTAACGTCCGTATTAAAGTGCTATAAATGATAGTTAAGTCTTCGAATAAACGCCTGATCATTGCTGTGTAGAGTGACTTTAGATCTTCTGTTTGTCGAGTGATTCTGTGACGGTCGAGTGACATTGATTCTTCTGAGTGGAATGTCTCTGGTCGAGTGGATGATGGTACCCTTTGAATGCTTATGGCTTTAGGGTGATGTCCTTGGGAAGGGCGTCTAGGTCAGGCCTATGACCCTACCCTAGGTACATATCTTCATCATTAGCCCCCGAATGGTTCGGGGCTTGAGTGGAGAAGGAGTTGAGAATTCCTCCGATTCAAATTTTGTGCTTCGGGAGTGACTTATTGCGACCAAGCAAACAACCATGATGATCTCAACTCCTTTTTAGTCGCCTTGATCCATTCTTGAATCTGCCGAGTGAACTTTACTTTGATGTCTTGAGTACTGATATGGAGAAGATATTCCGTCTGACAGATTGCCTTGCTGTGCGCGGATATCGTGGGATTCGGATTTGGGGAAGCGCGCGGGACGGGGGAGGCCGCAGTAATCGGAAGGGATTAGGTGAGGCCGCCTCGATCACCGCGCCACCTTTATCGCCACGTACCTCGCGCGCGACTGTTGCGGGATTTGATTGGGTCGTCCAGACCCACAGGTCAGCCACTCGGAAGCAGCCCCATATAAGGTGTCGGGTCGGGGTTTTCTTTGAATAGTGCGTCTTCGTTCTTCTCTTTTCCTCTCAGTTTTCTCTGCTGCATCTGCTCCTGCTCCAGCGCCGCCGCCTTGTTCGAGCTCTACTCGCCGCGATGGGGAAGGAGAAGACGGTGGCATTGGAGCATGCGAAGAAGGCAACGGCAAAGGCGAAGGGGAAAAAGTCCGGCCGAGGCGGATCTTCCTCGAGGTCCGGCCTGCCGCCGGGCTAGATCCAGGGCGACTGGATTCGCTCGACGATCCGTCAGGACGACATCGACGACCTGGTCGAGGGGGGACTGATCTCCCACGAATCGGCAGGACTCACTACAAAAAAAGACACATCCGTGACATTTTGGGCCGAACGAAAAAAATTTCTGTTATACATATGACACTTCTATGACGATAATTGTGACAAAACCCGGTATCATCATAGATGTGGTGGGCTCCTACTTCTATGACAAAAAATCATGACAGAAAATGGGCTTTTCGTCCTGGGCGGGCCGGAGACGTAGCTGCATGACATTCTTTGGGCCGTCCATGATGGAAAAAAACCATGGTAGAAGCGAGGGGGAGGAAAATTTCGGGGAGTTCCCGGTTACGGTGGGAGGTCGGGGGCCGAGCGATGCGCATTTCTCTAGTACACGTACACGCATGTGTGCGAGGCGTTGGCTCTAACTGAACCCGAGCGATTGCACTGTAGGCTATGCGTTACTGAACCCGAGCGATCGATCGATGGCTGTTAACTGAACCCGATCGAGCGATTCCTTCGCTACTGCTGCTAACTGAAGCCGATCGATGCTGCCTCTAGATGAACAGTGAGCGTTGTGGGGGGGGGGGGGGGGATGAACAGTTCCCGGTGGGGGTGGATGAACAGGACCCCGTGGTGTTGCCTCTGGATGAACAGGACCCCGATCGATCGAGCCGGTTGGGGCTGGATGAACAGGACCCCGTGGAGGGCTGGATGTACAGGACCACCCCGTGGAGGGCAGGATGAACAGTAGAAGGTGGAGGGCAGGATGAACAGTAGCCCGTGGAGGGGTGGTTGAACAGGAGCCCGTGGATAGGGCTGGTTGAACAGTAGCCGGTGGAGTAGCGTGCGGTGGAGGCTGGATGAACAGGATCCCGTGGATGAACAGTCGCAGGTGGAGGC
Organism: Triticum urartu; assembly: GCF_003073215.2. Taxonomy (NCBI): domain Eukaryota; kingdom Viridiplantae; phylum Streptophyta; class Magnoliopsida; order Poales; family Poaceae; genus Triticum; species Triticum urartu. Next base: position 520,459,945 of record NC_053027.1, on the reverse strand, counting down.
TGGAGGAGGTCGACGGTGGGTGAACAGTAGCTCGTGGAGGCTGGAGGGGGTCAACGGTGGAGATGAACAGTATCCCATGGAGTCCCGTTTTGCGGTACGCCACACCCCTCCCGATGAACAGGACCCCTGTTTCGACCGTAGCGCTCCAACACAAGTCCGTTTCGTCCATTTTGCGGTACGCCACACCCCTCCCGATCAATAGGACCCCCGTTTCGACCGTAGGAGGTCCGTTTCCTCCGTTTTGCGGTACGCCAGACCCCTCCCGATGAACAGGATCCCATTTCGAACGTGGCCGGTCGAACACAAGGCCGTTTCCTCCGTTCTGTGGTACGCCAGGCCTCGTTTCCATCGCCTGTTCCGTCCAAGCCCTCCCGACGTACACGACACATTCCGTTGCCTCCCCATGAACACGACGACGATGCTGTTTCTCCATTCCGACCCAACAATGTACACGAGCCTTGGCCGTACGTATGCGCGAGTAGGTGTTCGAGACCCCGCCCGTATGTACACATACGTGGCCGTATTTTATTTCTTGCACCCTGGCCGCTGTACGTATGTGTACATGCTACGTGCGCGCCTCTACTATGACACGTGCGCGCCTCTACTACGACACGTGCGCGCCTCTACATCGACCAATATGTACGTACACGTTCGCGACCAGAATGACAATGCTACTGTTGGGGAACGTTGCAAAAAACAAAAATTTTCCTACGGTTTCATCAAGATCCATCTATGAGTTCATCTAGCAACGAGTGATCGGATTGCATCTACATACCTTCGTAGATCACGCGCGAAAGCGTTCAAGGACGGGGATGAGGAAGTCATACTCGACGTGATCCAAATCACTGGAGATCCTAGCGCCGAACGGACGGCACCTCCGTGTTCAACACACATATGGTCAGCGTGACGTCTCCTCCTTCTTGATCCAGCAAGGGGGGAGGAGAGGTTGATGAAGATCCAGCAGCACGACTGCGTGGTGGTGGATGCAGGGCGTCACCGCAGCAGGGCTTCGTCGTAGTACTGCGAGAGGGAGAGGTGAAGAAGGGGAGAGGGAGGCGCCAAGACTCAAGGTGTGGCTGCCCCCTCCCTCCCCCCCTTTATATAGGCTCCCCTAGGGGGGGCGCCGGCCCTAGGAGATAGGATCTCCTAGGGGGGCGGTGGCCAAGGGTGGAGTAGCCCCCAAGGCAAGGTGGGGCGCCCCCCACCCCTAGGGTTCCAACCCTAGGCGCATGGGGTGGGCCTAGGGGGGCGCCAGCCCACTATGGGCTGGTTCCCCTTCCCACTTTGGCCCATGGGGCCCTCCGGGATGGGTGGCCCCACCCGGTGAACCCCCGGGACCCTTCCGGTGGTCCCGGTACAATACCGGTGACCCCGAAACTCTCCCGATGGCCGAAACTGCACTTCCTATATATAATTCTTCACCTCCGGACCATTTCGGAACTCCTCGTGACGTCTAGGATCTCATCCGGGACTCCGAACAACTTTCGGGTTACTGCATATTCATATCTCTACAACCCTAGCGTCACCGAACCTTAAGTGTGTAGACCCTACGGGTTCGGGAGACATGTAAACATGACCGAGAAGGCTCTCCGGTTAATAACCAACAGCGGGATCTGGATACCCATGTTGGCTCCCACATGCTCCTCGATGATCTCATCAGATGAACCATGATGTCGAGGATTCAAGCAACCCCGTATACAATTCCCTTTGTCAATCGGTACGTTACTTGCCCGAGATTCGATCGTCGGTATCCCAATACCTCGTTCAATCTCGTTACCGGCAAGTCACTTTACTCATACCGTAATGCATGATCCCGTGACCAGACACTTGGTCACTTTGAGCTCGTTATGATGATGCATTACCGAGTGGGCCCAGAGATACCTCTCCGTCATACGGAGTGAAAAATCCCAGCCTTGATCCGTGTCAACCCAACAGACACTTTCGGAGATACCCGTAGTATACCTTTATAGTCACCCAGTTACGTTGTGACGTTTGGTATACCCAGAGCACTCCTACGGTATCCGGGAGTTACACGATCTCATGGTCTAAGGAAAAGATACTTGACATTGGAAAACTCTAGCAAACGAACTATATGATCTTGTGCTATGTTTAGGATTGGGTCTTGTCCCTCACATCATTCTCCTAATGATGTGATCCCGTTATCAATGACATCCCCATGTCCATAGCCAGGAAACCATGACTATCTGTTGATCAACGAGCTAGTCAACTAGAGGATCACTAGGGACACATTGTGGTCTATGTATTCACACATGTATTACGATTTCCGGATAATACAATTAAAGCATGAACAACAGACAATTATCATGAACAAGGAAATATAATAATCATTTTATTATTGCCTCTAGGGCATATTTCCAACAGTCTCCCACTTGCACTAGAGTCAATCATCTAGTTACATTGTGATGAATCGAACAACCATGGAATTCTGGTGTTGATCATGTTTTGCTCTAAGGAGAGGTTTAGTCAACGGATCTGCTACATTCAGGTCCGTATGTACTTTACAAATCTCTATGTCTCCATTTTGAACACTTTCACGAATGGAGTTGAAGCGACGCTTGATATGCCTGGTCTTCCTGTGAAACCTGGGCTCCTTGGCAAGGGCAATAGCTCGAGTGTTGTCACAGTAGAGAGTCATCGGGCCCGACGCATTGGGTATGACTCCTAGGTCGGTAATGAACTCCTTCACCCAGACTGCTTCGTGTGCTGCCTCCGAGGCTGCCATGTACTCCGCTTCACATGTAGATCCCGCCACAACGCTTTGCTTGCAACTGCACCAGCTTACTGCCCCACCATTCAAAATATACACGTATCCGGTTTGTGACTTAGAGTCATCCAGATCTGTGTCGAAGCTAGCGTCGACGTAACCCTTTACGACGAGCTCTTTGTCACCTCCATAAACGAGAAACATTTCCTTAGTCCTTTTCAGGTACTTCAGGATATTCTTGACCGCTGTCCAGTGTTCCTTGCTGGGATTACTTTGGTACCTTCCTACCAAACTCACGGCAAGGTTTACATCAGGTCTGGTACACAGCATGGCATACATAATAGAACCTATGGCTGAGGCATAGGGGATGACACTCATCTCTTCTATATCTTCTGCCGTGGTCGGACATTGAGCTGAGCTCAATTTCACACCTTGCAACACAGGCAAGAACCCCTTCTTAGACTGATCCATATTGAACTTCTTCAATATCTTATCAAGGTATGTGCTTTGTGAAAGACCTATGAGGCATCTTGATCTATCTCTATAGATCTTGATGCCTAATATATAAGCAGCTTCTCCAAGGTCCTTCATTGAAAAACTCTTATTCAAGTAGGCCTTAATGCTGTCCAAAAGCTCTATATCATTTCCCATCAAAAGTATGTCATCTACATATAATATGAGAAATGCTACAGAGCTCCCACTCACTTTCTTGTAAATGCAGGCTTCTTCATAAGTCTGCATAAACCCAAACTCTTTGATCATCTCATCAAAGCGAATGTTCCAACTCCGAGATGCTTGCACCAGCCCATAAATCGAGCGTTGGAGCTTGCACACCTTGTCAGCATTCTTAGGATCGACAAAACCTTCCGGCTGCATCATATACAGTTCTTCCTTAAGATAACCGTTAAGGAATGCCGTTTTGACGTCCATTTGCCATATCTCATAATCATAGTATGCGGCAATTGCTAACATGATTCGGACGGACTTCAGCTTTGCTACGGGAGAGAATGTCTCATCGTAGTCAACCCCTTGAACTTGTCGATAACCCTTAGCGACAAGCCTAGCTTTATAGATGGTCACATTACCATCCGTGTCTGTCTTCTTCTTAAAGATCCATTTATTTTCTATGGCTCGCCGATCATTAGGCAAGTCAGTCAAAGTCCATACTTCGTTTTCATACATGGATCCTATCTCTGATTTCATGGCTTCCAGCCATTTGTCGGAATCCGGGCCCGCCATCGCTTCTTCATAGTTCGAAGGTTCACCGTTGTCTAACAACATGATTTCCAAGACAGGGTTGCCGTACCACTCTAGTGCGGAACGTGTCCTTGTGGACCTTCGAAGTTCAGTAGGAGCTTCATCATAAGTATCTTGATCATCATCATTAACTTCCTCTCTAATTGGTGCAGGCACCACATGAACATTTTCCTGAGTTGCGCCACTTTCCGGTTCAAGAAGTAATACTTCATCAAGTTCTACTTTCCTCCCACTTACTTCTTTCGAGAGAAACTCCTTCTCTAGAAAGGATCCATTCTTGGCAACAAAGATCTTGCCTTCGGATCTGAGGTAGAAGGTATACCCAATAGTTTCTTTAGGGTATCCTATGAAGACGCATTTTTCCGACTTGGGTTCGAGCTTTTCAGGTTGAAGTTTCTTGACATAAGCATCGCATCCCCAAACTTTTAGAAACGACAGCTTAGGCTTCAAACCATAATTCATACGGTGTCGTCTCAACGGATTTCGACGGAGCCCTATTTAAAGTGAATGCGGCAGTCTCTAAAGCATAGCCCCAAAATGACAGCGGTAAATCGGTAAGAGACATCATAGTTCGCACCATATCTAATAGAGTGCGATTACGACGTTCGGACACACCGTTACGTTGAGGTGTTCCAGGCGGCGTGAGTTGTGAAACTATTCCACATTTTCTTAAGTGTGTACCAAATTCGTGACTCAAGTATTCTCCTCCATGATCTGATCGCAAAAACTTGATTTTTCTGTCATGTTCATTCTCAACCTCACTCTGAAATTCCTTGAAGTTTTCAAAGGTTTCAGACTTGTGTTTCATTAAGTAGATATACCCATATCTACTCAAGTCATCAGTGAGGGTGAGAACATAACGATAGCCACCACAAGCCTCAACACTCATTGGACCGCATACATCAGTATGTATGATTTCCAATAGGTTGGTTGCTCGCTCCATTGTTCCTGAGAACAGAGTCTTGGTCATCTTACCCATGAGGCATGGTTCGCACGTGTCAAATGATTCGTAATCAAGAGACTCTAAAAGTCCATCTGCATGGAGCTTCTTCATGCGTTTGACACCTATGTGACCAAGGCGGCAGTGCCACAAGTATGTGGCACTATCATTATCAACCTTGCATCTTTTGGTATTCACACTATGAATATGTGTAGCATTACGCTCGAGATTCATTAAGAATAAACCATTCACCATAGGAGCATGACCATAAAACATATCTCTCATATAAATAGAACAACCATTATTCTTGGATTTAAATGAGTAGCCATCTCGAATTAAACGAGATCCTGACACAATGTTCATGCTCAAAGCTGGTACTAAATAACAATTATTGAGGTTTAAAACTAATCCCGTGGGTAAATGTAGAGGTAGCATGCCGACGACGATCACATCGACCTTGGAACCATTCCCGACGCGCATCGTCACCTCGTCCTTCGCCAGTCTCCGTTTATTCCGCAGCTCCTGCTTTGAGTTACAAATGTGAGCAACTGCATCGGTATCAAATACCCAGGAGCTACTACGAGTACTAGTAAGGTACACATCAATTACATGTATATCACATATACCTTCCGTTTTGCCGGCCTTCTTGTACGCTAAGTATTTGGGGCAGTTCCGCTTCCAGTGACCACTTCCCTTGCAATAAAAACACTCAGTCTCGGGCTTGGGTCCATTCTTTGGCTTCTTCCCGGCAGCTTGCTTACCGGACGCGGCAAATCCCTTGCCGTCCTTCTTGAAGTTCTTCTTACCCTTGCCTTTCTTGAACTTAGTGGTTTTATTCACCATCAACACTTGATGGTCCTTTTTGACTTCTACCTCTGCTGATTTCAGCATTGCAAATACTTCAGGAATGGTCTTTTCCATCCCCTGCATATTGAAGTTCATCACAAAGCTCTTGTAGCTTGGTGGAAGCGACTGGAGGATTCTGTCAATGACTGCGTCATCCGGGAGATTAACTCCCAGCTGAGTTAAGCGGTTATGTAACCCAGACATAGTGAGTATGTGCTCACTGACAGAACTATTTTCCTCCATCTTACAGCTGAAGAACTTGTTGGAGACTTCATATCTCTCGACCTGGGCATGAGCTTGGAAAACCATTTTCAGCTCTTCGAACATCTCATATGCTCCGTGTCACTCAAAACGTTTTTGGAGCCCCGGTTCTAAGCTGTAAAGCATGCCGCACTGAACGAGGGAGTAATCATCAGCACGTGCCTGCCAAGCGTTCATAACGTCTTGGTTCTGTGGGACGGGTGCGTCACCTAGCGGTGCTAGTAGGACATAATCTTTCTTGGCAGCTATGAGGATGATCCTCAGGTTCCGGACCCAGTCCGTATAGTTGCTGCCATCGTCTTTCAGCTTGGTTTTCTCTAGGAACGCATTGAAGTTGAGGACAACGTTGGCCATTTGATCTACAAGACATATTGTAAAGATTTTAGACTAAGTTCATGATAATTAAGTTCATCTAATCAAATTATATAATGTACTCCCACTTAGATAGACATCCCTCCAGTCATCTAAGTATAACATGATCCGAGTTAACTAGGCCGTGTCCGATCATCACGTGAGACGGACTAGTCAACATCGGTGAACATCTTCATGTTGATCATATCTTCTATACGACTCATGCTCGACCTTTCGGTCTTCTGTGTTCCGAGGCCATGTCTGTACATGCTAGGCTCGTCAAGTCAACCTAAGTGTTTGCATGTGTAAATCTGTCTTACACCCGTTGTATGTGAACGTTGGAATCTATCACACCCGATCATCACGTGGTGCTTCAAAACAACGAACTGTTGCAATGGTGCACAGTTAGGGGGAACACTTTCTTGAAATTATTATGAGGGATCATCTTATTTACTACCGCCGTTCTAAGTAAACAAGATGCAAAAACATGATAAACATCACATGCAATCAAATAATAATAGTGACATGATATGGCCAATATCACATAGCTCCTTTGATCTCCATCTTGGGGTTCCATGATCATCTTGTCACCGGCATGACACCATGATCTCCATCATCATGATCTCCATCATCGTGTCTCCATGAAGTTGCTCGTCAACTATTACTTCTACTACTATGGCTAACGCATTTAGCAATAAAGTAAAGTAATTTACATGGCGTTTCTCAATGACACGCAGGTCATACAAAAATAAAGACAACTCCTATGGCTCCTGCCGGTTGTCATACTCATCGACATGCAAGTCGTGATTCCTATTACAAGAACATGATCTCATACATCACATATATATCATTCATCATTCATCACAACTTTGGCCATATCACATCACAAATCACTTGCTGCAAAAACAAGTTAGACGTCCTCTAATTGTTGTTGCAAGTTTTACGTGGCTGCAAAAGGGTTCTAGCAAGAACGTTTTCTTACCTACGTAGTAGCCACAACGTGATTTGTCAACTTCTATTTACCCTTCATAAGGACCCTTTTCATTGAATCCGCTCCAACTAAAGTGGGAGAGACAGACACCCGCTAGCCACCTTATGCAACTAGTGCATGTCAGTTGGTGGAACCAGTCTCACGTAAGCGTACGTGTAAGGTTGGTCCGGGCCGCTTCATCCCACAATACCGCTGAAGCAAGATAAGACTAGTAGCGGCAAGAAAGTTGACAACATCTACGCCTACAACAAATTGTGTTCTACTCGTGCAAGGAGAACTACGCATAGACCTAGCTCATGATGCCACTGTTGGGGAACGTTGCAGAAAACAAAAATTTTCCTACGGTTTCACCAAGATCCATCTATGAGTTCATCTAGCAACTAGTGATCAGATTGCATCTACATACCTTTGTAGATCACGCGCAGAAGCGTTCAAGGACGGGGATGAGGAAGTCGTACTCGACGTGATCCAAATCACTGGAGATCCTAGCGCCGAACGGACGGCACCTCCGTGTTCAACACACGTACGGTCAGCGTGACGTCTCCTCCTTCTTGATCCAGCAAGGGGGGAGGAGGAGAGGTTGATGAAGATCCAGCAGCACGCAGCGTGGTGGTGGATGCAGGGCGTCACTGCAGCAGGGCTTCGCCGTAGTACTGCGAGAGGGAGAGGTGAAGCAGGGGAGAGGGAGGCGCCAAGACTCAAGGTGTGGCTGCCCCCTTCCTCCCGCCTTTATATAGGCTCCCCTAGGGGGGGCGCCGGCCCTAGGAGATGGGATCTCCTAGGGGGGGGGCGGCCAAGGGTGGAGTAGCCCCCAAGGCAAGGTGGGGCGCCCCCCCACCCCTAGGGTTCCAACCCTAGGCGCATGGGGTGGGCCTAGGGGGGCGCACCAGCCCACTATGGGCTGGTTCCCCTCCCCACTTTGGCCCATGGGGCCCTCCGGGATGGGTGGCCCCACCCGGTGAACCCCCGGGACCCTTCCGGTGGTCCCGGTACAATATCGGTGACCCCGAAACTCTCCCGATGGCCGAAACTGCACTTCCTATATATAATTCTTCACCTCCGGACCATTCCGGAACTCCTCGTGACGTCCAGGATCTCATCCGGGACTCCGAACAACTTTCGGGTTACTGCATATTCATATCTCTACAACCCTAGCGTCACCGAACCTTAAGTGTGTAGACCCTACGGGTTCGGGAGACATGTAGACATGACCGAGACGACTCTCCGGTCCATAACCAACAGCGGGATCTGGATACCCATGTTGGCTCCCACATGCTCCTCGATGATCTCATCGGGTGAACCACAATGTCGAGGATTCAAGCAACCCCGTATACAATTCCCTTTGTCAATCGGTACGTTACTTGCCCGAGATTCGATCGTCGGTATCCCAATACCTCGTTCAATCTCGTTACCGGCAAGTCACTTTACTCGTACGGTAATGCATGATCCCGTGACCAGAGACTTGGTCACTTTGAGCTCGTTATGATGATGCATTACCGAGTGGGCCTAGAGATACCTCTCCGTCATATGGAGTGACAAATCCCAGTCTTGATCCGTGTCAACCCAACAGACACTTTCAGAGATACCCGTAGTATACCTTTATAGTCACCCAGTTACGTTGTGACGTTTGGTATGCCCAGAGCACTCCTACGGTATCCGGGAGTTACACGATCTCATGGTCTAAGGAAAAGATACTTGACATTGGAAAACTCTAGCAAACGAACTATACGATCTTGTGCTATGTTTAGGATTGGGTCTTGTCCATCACATCATTCTCCTAATGATGTGATCCCGTTATGAATGACATCCCCATGTCCATAGCCAGGAAACCATGACTATCTGTTGATCAACGAGCTAGTCAACTAGAGGCTCACTAGGGACACATTATGGTCTATGTATTCACACATGTATTACGATTTCCGGATAATACAATTAAAGCATGAACAACAGACAATTATCATGAACAAGGAAATATAATAATCATTTTATTATTGCCTCTAGGGCATATTTCCAACAGCTATGTACGCTTCGGCTAGGTGGGTCTCGACTGTCAGGCACTCCCTTGCCTGCGAAGATGTAGCTGGTGGGTCCCAGAAGTCAGGGGCGAAACGTTTCTTTTTGCCCGAACACACTTCCTTGCGTGCGAAGATGTAGCTGGTGAGTCCCAGCAGTCAGGGGGAAACATTTTTTTCGTGAAATACAGTGGCCCGTCCACTGGTTCCAGTTGTCAGGTGGAGGAATCATTATTTTCCGCGTAATAAGGAGGCACTTCCTTGCTGCGGCCGTGGACCCAGCTGTCAGCCTCTCCACGTATAGTCCACGTCCGATGGAAGTCGTTCCTTGACCACGTTGACCACGCCGCGCCGAGAGCACCAGGGCGGTGGACGACGGCGAGGCCTAGGAAGGGGACGACACGGAGGCAGGGAAGACTCGGCAGTTGTTTCCCACGCGAAGGGGAGTACGATTGTATGAGGGTTTACTGGTTCGTCTGCCGTCGCCGGAGAATAACAACAGGTGTGGGTGAGTAGAGGGATGGCTAGGCCAGCGATGGGAGTACGGTCGGGCGGTGAGGCCTACGCGGCAGCACAGCCGGTCGCGAGGAGGAGAGAGCAGGCAGTCCCGCCGGCCCTTGTTTGAGCGGTTGGAGGAGGAAGAGCAGAGATTGAAGAAGCACGGCGGCCGTTGGATGGACATCCAACAGTCAGTGCTTGTGCGTCAACCTTTTTTAGGAAAGCCTCAAATCTGTGGAAAACAGCATACAACCCATCTGTCATTATTTCTAATAATTTACAGCCCATTTGCTAATTCTTAAGGTTTTTTTGGAGCCCATATTCTTTTTGTTAGCATTACAGCCCATATTGTGGCAACGGTTAAAAAATTATACGAAATTTTGCATATTTCGGTGCGGTCTGAACTATTTTTAATCCCGAAATTTTGACTCACATTCAAACTGATTTTAAAAACAAATGTATATCAATATAAAATCCAACAAATTCTCCACGCATAAAAATTAATGTAATTTAAAATCTTGAAATGAAAAAAAAGATATTTGAAACTAATTGCCGGTTTGATGTGTTTTAAAAATGTACAGCCCATTCCTCATTACTGATGGGCCATTTTCTCGGCCAGCCGAATGAAAGCTCTCCTCGTCTTGAAAGATTTGCAGCCCAACAAGCCTGACAAAGCGACTTACTTGGCAAATCACAAAAAACTATGCTGTGGCCATGGACCCAGCTGTCACCCTCTCCACGTACAGTACTCTTCCGATGGAAGTCAAGTTGACCACGCCGCGCGGAGAGCACCACGGCGGTGGACGATGGCGAGGCCTAGGAAGGGGATGACATGGCAGTGGAAGCCCGCGCGGAGAGGACTATGAGGGTTCACTGGTTCGACTGCGGTGTGAGGCTGCCATCGCCGTAGGGCCTGACCAGCGGTGGGAATAGTATAGGGCGGTGAGGCCTCTGCGGCAGCACAGCCGGCCACGGGAGGCAGGAGGATGGGCACGACCGGCACTGCTTTGGGCGGCTGGAGCAAGAAGACCAGAGGTTGAAGAAGCACTACGGCTGTTGGATGGACATCGTACGGTCACTGGAGCTAGAATCGTTCATATTGACTAAGTTGACAAAGCCCTTCGTCCCCGTCAACTTAGTAGGCCCACAAGTCAGCCTCCCAGCAAGGTGGGTCCCAGCTAGCCGGGGGAGTATTCATTTTTTTGTGCGTAATAAGAAGGCACTTCCGGTGGGTCCGAGCTGACAGCGGGGGGAACGTTTTTTCACGAAATACGGTGGCCCGTCCGGTGGGTCCCAGCAGTCAGGGGGAAATGATTTTTTTCGCAAAATACTGGTGGCCCGTCCGGTGGGTCCCTGCTGTCAGGTGGAGGAATCATTATTTTCCGCGTAATAAGGAGGCACTTCCTTGCTACCGCCATGGACCCAGCTGTCAGCCTCTCCACGTATAGTCCACGTCCGATGGAAGTCGTTCCTTCCACGACCACGCTGCGCCGAGAGCACCAGGGCGGTGGACGACGGCGAGGCCTAGGAAGGGGACGACGCGGAGCCGGTGAAGACGCGGCAATGGATGCCCACGCGGAGAGGAGTATGAGGGTTCACTTGTTCGGCTGCGGTGTGAGGCTGCCGTCGCCGCAGCGCCTGGCCAGCGGTGGGAATAGTAGGGGGCGGTGAGGCCTCCACGGCAGCACAGCCGTCCACGGGAGGCGGGAGCAGGCGGCACGATCGGGCGCTGCTTTGGGCGGCTGGAGCAAGAAGACCAGAAGTTGAAGAAGCACTACAGCCGTTGGATGGACATCATACGGTCACTGCAGCTAGAATCGTTTATATTGACTAAGTTGACAAAGCCCTTGGTACGTCAACTTAGTAGGCCCACAGGTCAGCTTCCGAAACAGTGCGCCCCAGATGTCAGGGGAAGGAATCATTTTTTGGGCGGGTGAAGCTAGAATATCCGAGATTGAAGAAGAAGCACGGCATCCGTTGGATGGACATCCAACGGCCACTGCTGCTAGAACCGTGTGTTGACTATAAGTTGACAAAGCCTTGCATACACGTCAACTCTGTTTTTTTAGGGGACGCATCAACTTAGTAAGGCCAGAAGTGTGTGGCAGAGAACTTATAGCCCATTTGAGATTTGTAAGAATGTGTAGCCCATTTTTGAATTCTAATGGAATTTACTACAACCCATTTACAGTTTGTTAAAAGTACATCCCATTTCAACCAACTGTTCAAAACAGAATTCAATAAAATTTCCCACATTTTGATGGGATCCGAAATATTTTTATCCCGAAATTTCTAGTCAGATTAAATACAATTTCAATATAAATTTATATTACGTAAAAATCCAACGAAACATTGCGCTCGCAACAATTAATGAAATTAAAATATTCAATATCCAAAAATAATATTTTATAAAGTAATCACGTGTTTGGTGCATTTTTATAGTTACTGCCCAGTTTTTATAATTACATCCCATTTATTATTTCTTAAAGCCCATTTTCTTGTTAAGCCTAATGCATCCCTCCTAGGAAAGATTTGCAGCCCAGCGGGGCGGAGAATAACAACTTGACCTTGCCTGGGTATTCCTAAAAAAAGTATAGCTGGGCTAGCCATTTTCAGCTTGAAAAAAATTAATATCTGGGCTGGATATCTGGCCTGGGCTAGACGGGCCACAGCCCGCCCAGTTAATACCTGCAGCGATGTTTTCGTTGTTGTTCAGAGGAGAAAAATTAATATCTGGGCTAAACATCGAAAAATTCTGCAGTGCTCACACCTCAAAAACACAAATACTGCTCAAGCTGCTTGGTCCCAGCTGTCGGCCGCTTCTTGTGCAATTCTCTCGTTTATTGACTAGTACTACATAGGTTGACAATGGTGTGAGACCATGATGTCAGGAAACCAGGGGGAAGCAAAATAAATAACTCCAGCGAGCGCTTCCACCTCTGCCTCGTTGTCGCCCGTGGAAACCCCTTTCCTCCCTTTTTTGGCTCGGGCAAGGACCAATGCATGCAGCACGTCCATGCGGTTATTAGGCAAGAAATAAAAGCGCTTTGCATGCTATGAATTACGATGGCCTGCATGAGTAGCTAATAAGGCATCCTCTTAACTGCTGTGATTAAATGTTGTGTTTAGAAGAGAGAAATATTCTTCTTTTCCACCAATCTGCTTGCACCTAGGTCGTGATGCACCTTCTAATACGACTTATTCACCTAGACGGAGGGAGTATAGTTTTATACATATATATATATATATAATAAGGAGGCACTTGCGTACGTAGGCTATGGACCTGGTGGGTCCCCATTGTCATCCTCTCCAAGTAAAGTCATCTCCTCGCCCGCGCGCGCTTTCCACCCGAAACAGTCAGCACCGCCCGCCCCGCTTCCCGGTGCAGGCGATTGCTCCGCCTTCAAATGACACAAGTGCCGCCCGTCTGTCCATCTGCCGCCCACATTAATGATACGCGGTTGCCGAGGCGGCTACTCCAGTGCCACACGTCCGTCCCTCCGCCCGCCCACCATAGCCGCAGTCATCCGCATCCGTTCCCTTTCTCCTGTCCACACCACTACTGCCCACCATGGCTTCCTCGTGCTCCAGCGCTCTTCGAGACGGGCGGACGACGGACCACAAGGAGATGGCAGCCATTGCTGCCGACCGGCTGGCCGACAGGCAGCCAGAGGATGATGACGTCCCAATGGAGAACATGGTAGTCGACGATCCGGCACCAACCCCCTCCTCCGTGCCATCCTCGCTGGTGCATTGCACCATGACCATCGGCGAGGCCCGTGCCCAATATATGGACAGTGTGAGGCAGATGCGTCAGGAGCAGTTCTGGGAGGCGCAGGCCGACGCCGCCTACAACCACCATCTCTTCCAGGAGCATATGCAGGTGGAGGAGCAGATCACCGCGGAGCGGGCGGAGCAGGAGGCGCTGCTCGACTTGTACCGCTCCGCCCGCAAGGGCCGCCTCGAGCGCTGGCGGGAGCGCATGCGGGTGGCGGAGGCTACGGCCGCCTACAAAGAGGCTAGCAAAGAGGGCGATGAAGCGGGCAAGGCGTTGTTTGGCGAGACCGAGGATGAGGCAGAGGACAATGCCGGCTCCGACGAGTCCCCGCTCCGCTGGCATCGACGAGGCCCTGCTCCACCGAGGCCTCGCGGCGCCAACAACGAGGCAGGGGACACTGCCGGCTCCGTCGAGGCCCCGCCCCACCAACAACGAGGCAGAGGACATCGCCGGCTCAGCCGAGGCCCCACCCTACCAGCAACGCGGGGGAGGATTTCCACCGCTCCGCTGAGGCGCCGCCCGCCGGCAACGAGATAGAGGACATCGGCGGCTCCGCCGAGGCCCCGCCCCGCTACCAACGAGGCCGCGCCACACAGAAAACGAGGAAGAGTAGAACATGGTAGGTCGCCGCCGCTCGGGTCCAAGTAAGGCCATCGCTGCTACCCTCCTGTTGAAGCCAAGCTAGGTGGGTTGACCATTGATGGCCGGTTAGCTTCTTAGCGGCGACGTGGAGTTAGGGAGTTCTGCTGGAGAATAACGCTGCTTCTACTTAACTGCTGGTGCAATTGGCTGACTAACACGTGGGCCCAACAGGCCACATATCAGTTACATAACTGCACCTGCAGTTAAGTCACTGAAGCTTCTATTCAGCTCAGCGGGACACAGGTGGGTAGCTTCGGTTAGTTAATTATACCTCCAGCGCACCCCTTTTTAGTTGAAGAATGTATGAAATGTAATGAAATCTGGCATGTTTATATGAAATCCGACCGTGTATGAATGAATTTATTTCGATTAGTTCAAATTCCTGTATCACTGGCATTGGATGAACATGCAAAACAATATGTACTAGCATTATTCCCAGGGTGATCACCTCGTTTGCAGCAGTTTCACATGTACTCCCTCCGGTCCTTTCTAGTCTGCATACAACTTTTGTCTGCAGTCAAAGTATCTCTACTTTGACCAATCTTATACAAAAAAGTATGCACTTTCACAATGTGCGAAGTAAAAAGGAACAGAAGGAGTACAAAGAGTTTGAGCAGGTTTTTAGCGTTTCTGTACATTGCAATCAAACACATAGGCCTGGCAATTCATAGAGAACATTCAAAACTATCGATGATTATGCATCTCAGCGACTCACATGTCAGAGGCAATATTTACTTCACAACTAAAGAATAAAGAAAAAAATTATCGACGCCGCTGACAGCAAGGGCGTCCCATTCAAAAATATCAAACACATGTCTTGCTAAAATCAATGAGCAAAATTTGACAAGGTTGTCCCATTCCAAAATATCAAATGCCTACGATTGTGGAATGGGCAGGGTTTGCCATCAGTTCAGACATTGACATGGCACCTCGTGCTAAATAAACCAGCTGTTCTTTTTGTGCAGTTCCACCAAAATCAACCAAATTCGCGCGTAGCTTGTATGATTTCGCCCTTATATGTTGCAACGCCTTGAACTTATCGACACCTCCTTTCTTGTGGTGGAAATGAATTATTCGATGTATTCATGAACATTTTGTGCAGTTCCCATTGAAATCAAGCTGAGCACCCCTGTTTGCACAAATACAAAAAAGTGATTAGTATAGAGCAAACTGTACTATGAATTGACAGTTTCAACAGGCACATACAGGGTCCATGTAGAGCACACTTTTAGAAAAATGGAGCTCACCAGAAAGAATCCTAAAACAACATTGTACTCACGCATCACAGCAAAAATGGAGATTTTGTCGGTCCTTCTGAGCTGAAGTTAGTTTGGTCTTGTGGGGAGTAATGTAACCATCCTTCAACTGCTCCTTCTGATGATAAGATAGACAGGGCTTCTTCATCCTGGCATAATCGGAACTAGTCACTTCACGTACTCCATATTCTTCTTCAGAGGAAGATGATCCTGTTGTGCAAAGACAAGAGGACTACTAAATGCTAGCATCACTGTTTGCTCGAAAAAAGGAAAGGAAATATTTAAAACAACACAGATGAAGCACTTCTCAAGGACAATACCACTTTTTCATGACAGCACCGGGAGTTGATTTTTGTTTTTCTTCCCCTTGTTCTTCCCCTTCATCACTTGGTTCAATAACAAACAAGCTTCGCCTTCAATGTAAGATTTGGCATGTCAATTAGGGAGCACAAGGATAGTACTAAACTTAATTTTCTGATGAAAGTGGCAAAATACAGGCCAGCAGTTGTGAAATATCCTTATCTTACCTCAATGGGATATTACGGTGCACATACAGATTGGAAGTCTTGTCTCCATTTGTGCAGTTCGCTAAAATCAAGCAACATTATCATACAAGTAGCACAAAATATGAATGCACACTGCAAAATCACGTGAAATAAGGCTAGTACTGACCTCTCATGATGCGGAATTCAAACAACTCACAAGAAGAAGATCTGAACCAAATTCGCCTTAACGGATAGGAAGTAAGATCTCCTCTTGTGCAGTTCCACTAAGATCAAGCAATCAAGCAACGTTGTCGGTGTGACATTTTGGTTGAACTGCATAAAACACTCTTAAAACAAAAGTGTTTTGTGCAGTGCAACAAAAGGTCACAATGGCAACGAGGCGAAGCAGATAACCCTATTTACACAGAGGTGCAAAGGAAACAATTAGTGGTCAATAACGGTGGATGACACAGAAGCCAACAAAAAGAAGCATCTACCTTATCTAAATGGGAAAGAAAGCAAGCCAGTAGCATTTCTCAAATGGTGGCATTGATTAATATTAACATAGGGATTATATTAACAATAAAATTCATTAAACATGTAATTTGCTTTTAACTGTGGCATTGCATCAATTTTCCAGCGGCATTATTAGAGGGTGTTTGTTTACAGGGACATTTTGGTGTAGGGACTAAAAAAACTCCGTGTCAGTCCCATCTAAACCAAAGAGGAGGGACTTTTAGGGACTAAAAGTGGGCATTTGGGACTAAAGAAAGAAGACCCCGAGGGAGTCTTTTTGGGACTTTTTCCAACAGTTGCCCCTGCCACGCATCGCACCTTGTCTCTATTAGTTCATTACTAGGGGTAACATGGTATTTTAGCATGTCATTTAATAACCTCTAGTCCATGTTTAGTCCCTGGAACCCAGCATGTAGGGACTAGGGAGTTTTTAACCAAACAAGGCCTTAGATTAACAACAACTAATGAGTTGCACGGGACAGTGGATGCACCAGCACCATGTGCATCTACCGATGTACCGTGGTCATGCACAGTCTGTTGCAACAAAGAACAAGCAACCAAGGAGCATATTTGTGTTGGTCCTAGTTTTGTTATCTTTAGACGCCTTTCCCTATGTGGGTGCAGCAAATCTAGTCCTGCTCAAACTCTACAGCCTTGTCCCTTCCTTTCCTTTTTGAACTAGTACTTTCGCCCCTTCCTTTCCTCTTTGAACCACGTCCTAGATTTATGCGATACAACTTTATCCACTACTTTCCCCCATTCCTTTCCTCTTTGAACCACGTCCTAGATTAATGCTATACAACTTTCCCCCTTCATTTCCTCTTTGAACCACGTCCTAGATTCATGCTATATACAACTTTTCCCACTACTTTCCCCCACTCCTTTCCTCTTTGAACCACGTCCTAGACTCATGGTATACATGCAGCTAGAGCAATGCATGTGGAGTAAGTAAATTATACGTTAAGGTTCTTGGGGCGTGGTTCGGTGGGTGACGGGACGACGACGAAGAAGAAGGGGTCGGAGGCCCTCCCGCGCCGCCGCTGGGTGGAAAGTGAATAGCTGCGCCGGTAGTCCCTCACCGACGGCGACAACGTTAAGCCTCCTTCCCTTCTCGGCGGACGGATCCTGCCGGCTCTTTGAGCAGCAGTGAGGGGAGAGAGAGGCCAATGAAGTCTTGTTTAGATCTGGAGAGGGCGAGAGAGTGTGAAGAGAGCAACTACAAGCGCTGAGGCTCCAGCGGGAGAGGGCGAGAGAGTGAGCGAATAGGCTAACCAGCTACACAACCCTTCCGTTATGTTCAACGAGAGGGAAATAACCTTTTATACATTCCTGCATTCGTGTGACAAGCATGCCGTGTGTTTTTTTGTGTGTGTGGGAGTCATTGGGATTTCAATCATAATCGTGTCATGTGGCTTTGGTGGTAAGACTATCCACAGTGGTGCGGAAATAATGCAGCCTTAGTCACCTTACCTCTCTCCACGTAGTATGTTGGGTCCCACCAGTCAGAGGGTGAAACAAACAAATTAATAAGAAAATTAAAAGCGCCAGCGGTGTATCTTACCTCACACATCTCGCTACTACTCGGGAACACTGTCCAATTGATCCCTTTGTTCGCTCACATACTATTTTAAGTGAATCCTTATTATAACATGCACACAAATTTTGGCCACTTGTATTCGACTTAAGTCAGTGTGCCACCGTATCTCGTATACTTACTGCTCCCTCCATCTAGGTGTAATAAGTCACGTTAGAAGGTGCAACGGGACCAAGGTGCGTGCGCGCGCGCGCGTGTGTGTGTGTGTGTGTGTGTGTGTGTGTGTTTAACACCATGTCTGTGTTAGAGAGAGCGACAAATCGACCTACTCCTATAGAGAGATGTTGTGTAGTGTACAATTTTAGCCGCGAGAGTCGGTGCATCCTCTCGTTTCCGGGCGTGTCCGGTAGGGACATGCGGACAGCTGCCACGCCCGCTCCTGACCAGCCTGGCCCACCCAAAGCCCCTCCATCACCCGCGCGCGCTTCCCGCCCGAAACGGTCAGCGCCGCTCCAAAGAATCAGTGTCGCATTCATGCTCGGGCAGAGCGGACGCGACCTCTCACCGGCGCAAGAGTGATGGTTGCTTCGTCCGTCCAACTTACTGTTGGGTCTATGTGATTTGATGGCTCATTGGTCTTTATTACTGAGGTGGTAGGACTGTTGGATGTCCCACGCTTTCGGCGAAAGGAGGTATACTACTACTACAAGATTACAATTTTCTCCATTCTTACAGCGGAGGCGTGCAAGAGTAGTGAAAACATGCAGGCTCAGTGATTACATGGCCCACCTCACACTACTATCACCGTGCGACACCTAACTCTTTACATAGTACTCCCTCCATTCCTAAATATTACTAGATGAGTCCCCATGCGTTGGCGCGGAACAGTGGTATATCTCTCTGCGCAAAATTATCGATTTCATAGAACAAAAAAAAACTCTATAACCGCATGACAAATGTGGTAGCCAAACTAAATAAACTCCCATCATCATTTAGATCATCCCACGTAAGGAAAAAAGATCAGCCAACTCCTGAACTCCTACTGCATAATGGGATTATATTTTTCTTTTTGACATGTTAATGGGACTTAAAAGCTCACTTACATGCATGCTACCGGTGCATGCTTGCATGCAGACATGTTGATGTGATTTAAAACCCACTCACATGCATGTGGCACGGTATTTCTGCATGCTTGCATGTGGCTTAGTGCGGAGCCTCTCAACGTCAAGATCAGATGGCTATTATGGACTGATTTACTTCATCTAACGGCTACATCAATTTTGATGACATGGCTCAAGGAGAGGATAGAGAATTCCTAGTAGTGGGGGCTAGCTATTACTAGTAGATATAAGTCTTTGTAGAGATTCCACTACATACGGAACAAAATGAATGAATCTACACTTAAAATGCATCTATATACATCCGCATGTGGTTCATGGTGAAATCTCTACAAAGACTTATATTTAGGAACGGAGGAAGTACTAGTATAGTACGTACTGTAATTTATCAGCGAGATAAATTTGTACAATGCTATGAAGCTTCCAGCTTCTATTACATGTATCTTGCGTCCAAGGTTGCCCGTTGCAACATTTCATCAAATACAAAGGAGACTAACATGCATGCTATTGCATCTCAATGATTGACAGATCATAGCAAATATGTACTCCCTCCGTTCCAAAATAAGTTTCTCAACTTTGTGCAAACTTTAGTACAAAGTTGTACTACTACTAAAGTTGACACTTATTTTGGAACAGAGGCAGCTAAAGAAAAAACGATCCATGCAGTCCCTAGCCCTTGAACCGTGAACCCTGACCAGGCTTCAATTTACTGGCAACGTTCGACCTTCCTAATAAATTAAGTTTGCAACCTTTTGACCATCGGATCATTTTGTGCAGTTTCACCAAAATTGAGATGAGCATCCCTGTGGCAAAGAAATTGAACAAGAGTGATTAGAATAAGATTACTGGGACTAGTTGATGAGACATAAACTCATCACAAATACAGTACGTAGAAGCCAGTAGAGGTATGTGCGGGGCAAAGAAGTAGAGAAATATCCACAGGGAGTGATGTGGGTAGTTGGAGCAGTGGTGCAAGCCGGCTGTAAAGGGAGTTGTACCTGAGGGACGTAGCTCAACCTTGAGGAGGGCGGCGGGAGGCGGCAACTACCCACATCATGGCAGTGAGCAAGGGACGAAGGCAACCTCACTGGCTTTGTGAGAGAGAACGGCGGGGACCCCTGATCGGGACGTGCCGACAGTGGATTTTCGCCGTCGGTGATGGCCACCGCATCTACACTAAGCATCCACCCCTTCCCCAAGCGGACGTGATCCGCCGGGATGTTAGAGATGTGGCCACAGTCGTTTTGTGCGAGAGAGTGTGAAGAGAGCAACCCCAGCAAGCAACCGTGTAGGCTGGCCCGTCCTAACTATGTACTCCTTTTCTCTCCATATGAACCTATCATATTGCGTATGTGCCACTGAAGAAAAAAATATATTTATAAATGACGCGGCACCTACTACTCGTTCTCCTATAACCTTGCGCTTGTCATCTCCAAAATATTGACCTTGCGCTTGGCTCTTCGCCTCTTTGGGAAGTCGAGCAATAATGGTAGTGCAGTATATATCGTTCTGGCTAAAAGAGACCGAATGAATTGTTCCACGTCCACCACGTGGGCGAGGGTCGAGGGGCGAGGGAGAGTGCTACATACGGAGCAAAATGAGTGAATCTACACTCTAAAATACGTCTATATACATCAGTGTTTGGAGTATGTACTAGTAGTTCATATTGAAATCTACTCCCTCCGTCCCAAAATTCTTGTCTTAGATTTGTCTAAATCCGGATGTATCAAGTCACGTTTTAGTATTAGATACATCCGTATCTAGATGAATTTAAGACAAGAATGTTGGGATGGAGGGAGTACTAAAGGACATATATATTCCAAACAATATGATATAATCTCTATAACCAAGGTAGTAGGGACGAGGAGTAAACGGAGGGAGTAGTAAATTTTTCTCCTCATCCTGCGAGCCACCGTGCGCATGGGCGAGGGAGCGGGCGTAAGGCGTAGTTAGCAAGCTTCACCTCATCCCGCGAGCCACCGCGCCCGTGGGCGGGGGAGACAGCATACTAAGCAAGCTTCTCCTCGTTTGATGGGACACATCAGAAGTACTCCAGTGTATAGAGCCTTGCCTCTAAGGTAGGCCCCACATGGTTTGCCTCTTTTTTTAACAAAACACGTCAAGTCATAATTTGTTTGTTCACCCGTGGTAGACGATCCTCCCTCCACCAAGTGGACAACCAGTACACGTGCCAAATTACCACGTGGGCTGCCTTTTTCGTACAGAAATGAGCTCCACCGTGTACCCGCGCGGGTGTGGTTGGGAAAGAGACGGGAGTACGTGCGCCGTGCATGCACCTCTTCTCTTCGTGCATGTTCCCCACCTACGTGGGTGTGTGAGAGAGATACAAACCACGTTCGTGAGTGTTTTTTGTTTTGGGGTGGGGGTGGGGTGGGGGGTTGATTTCGTGAATTATTTGTGGGAATATGTGTCGATGACATCTCAAACAAAATTTTGCATGCAATGTGTGTGAAATGGAAGCCTATCCATATCATACATAGAGGGTCGGGCAATCCACGAGAAGAGAGGGAGGGGTCATAGCTATCGATAGAGTCGAAGAGAGGATCAAGTGGGTGGGTGCGAGATCGATGAAGAGAGCCATCGAAATTGTGTGTGTGTACAAGTCAAAGATATAGGGCGGCTGGCCTACCGGAACGTTAGAGGGCACACGTCAAGTTTGTGTGTGGCAGGGAGACATGACTAGAGCGCTCGATGTATCGGTGTGTGTGGGGGGGGAGGGGGTGGTGGGAGGGGTAGGCAGAGGCCTAACTATAGAGGTAGAACGACTCGTATATGTGTTGAGAAGGAGAGACCCAGCTATGTCTTGAGGGAGATCGGTCGACATCCATACATAACTGAAGGACGGGAAATATGATGGGAGAGAGATAGAGGAGAGAGAGAGGGAGGGAGAGGGAGGGAGAGGAGTAGAGTGCTGGATGGGTGATGGAGTTGCTTCTCGAAGATGGTGGGAGAGGCCTACTAGACAAACCGAGGGTGGAACTGCAATGTTATCAATAAGAGTGGGGATGTGTTTCTATGTGTGCCTGTGCGTGATAGATCTGTCGGGACACATCCATGGATGATGAAGGGGAACCATGTGTTTGGTAAGCAAACCTAACTAGATCGATAGATCAATTGTTGTTTGTCAGAGGAAGGGAGAGACACAACTAATGAGGTAGATCGATTGATGTGTGGGTAAAAACGAGTTATAAGGACCTAGCTAGCTATATGTATAGCGAGAGATCGGTCGGTGTACGTCCATTTGTTAGAGGCTAATAAGGCCCAGTTAGACGGATAGACATAGAGAATGGAGCTAGGAGGTGGTGCGAGAGGCCCAACTACTAGCTAGATAGGGGGAGGAGTGTGCGGTTGTGAGAGAGCGATGAAAAGAGGGGCGAGAGTTTACATGTGTGTCTGACCATATGAGAGACACGAGGCAAGGACACATAAAGGAGGAGATTGAAGGTGTGTTTGTATGTTGTAGGCAGGCATCGCTGGAGAGGTTTATCGATCGGTGTGTGTCGGAAAGGAGTTGTGGAGACTCTGGGAGAATGACCTAAAGAAAAAAATGAATGTTCCTGATGGATAGAATGCCGAGGGAGGGGGAGGGCGAGGAGGGCGTGTGCATGCACGAGAGAAAGTTAGTGGTAGCTACAAAGGTTAGAGGATTGTGTGGGTGTAAGAGACTAACAAAGATCATAATTTGGTATGAAAGCGGATTCATAAATTTGAATAGGAGATCATAGTATTTTAAACATTGCATGCATGAATATAGCGGTGATACACGTGCTGTGCACATGTTATACCATAATGTGATAATGCATGGTGTTTGCAACTCACAGCTAAATGCCGAACAATCTAAACCATACTATACATCAAACAATCTTACATTTTATTTGAATTTGTGATAATGTGTGGCGTTTGCAGCTTACAACTAAATATCGAACAATCTAAACAATACTATATATCGAACATTCTCACATTTTATTTGAATTTGTGGTAATGTGTGGTGTTTGCAACTCACATCTAAATACTTGCGTATCGGGCGGGGCACCATACATAATGTGATAAACACATTATACATATGAGACATGGTTTAGATTATGAAGATCTAGCTAGAGCTAGAAATGTAATGTGATTTGAAATCAAAATAAAGTGGATTCAAAAAATCTAGTTCGAGTTCATATAGTACACATAGTTCATATGTAACTCGAGACTAATCATATGGTGTGCTGTGAAGATAATACACAAACGATGGTTTAACTTGACAATAATGATGATTGTAGATCTTATTAAAACAGAGAAACAAATTCAAATGCTTTGACTTCACAACAATCATTACTGTAGATCTTATTCAAATAGAGAAATGAATTCAAATTTAGTTCATATTGAAGCGGTAGTATATACGTTTGGAATGCACTAAAACATTCATTTGAGTAGTAGGTTGCATGCATTATACACGCAGCGAAATATTTTAATTGAACATAACATGAATTCAAAGTTTTGAATGACATTTGTAGGGCGCATTGATTTGGTACAGTACACGTTAGGCTTGTCCGGAAATTTCAACCCGCGCCTTGTTAGCCCGAAATATTTAAGATATATCTTTGTCTCGTTGTGCTCCGACAACTCCCTCCATCTCAACCCGCGCCTTGCTATTCCGAAATTACAACGCGCGTGAAAACTCCCACCTCCTATGAAATCCCGACAAGCGAAATGCCCGTGGTACCCCTAAACCGAAAGAACCGCCTCAAATCGGTGGGGGTACTTTCGTAACTTACCCCGCATTTCGGACAAGCGCGTCTCTAAGCCATGGTTCCCCACTGCCATCCCATCCGCCCACCCATTCGTACACCAAGGCCGCGAAAACCCGCGACGAAACCCCACACCCTGCTCCGTCTTCCACCCAGCCGGAGCCTCTTCCCCGACGACGTCGTCCACAGCAACACCTCGACGTCCCTCATCCACCATACCGGATGAGGATCCGTCGTCGATCTCATCGTCCCGCCGGTTCAGCCACACCGTCCTCCACCTCCAAGGAGCTGCCCCGACGTTCCCCTCGTCTTTTGCGCCACCTCCATTCCCACACCGCCGTCTTCACCTGCACCATCGGAAGAGCATCATCATCATCGTTTCCTCGGATGAAGTTGCGGCCTAATCGGCGCCACCAAAGAGGTTGCACACTAATCGCCGCATTTTCTTCTTGATTCGATCTCACGGTGCTGCCGGCGCTCGGTCCCGAGCCGACACGGCGCGGCTCCATCCACGGCGGCGTCGCCGGCCACTTCCTCCACGGTGTCGCTCCCTCGGCGGCGACGTCCACATCAGTAGGACCTGCTGCTGCTTTAGCTCTTGCTCGCGCTGCTGCTCTGCTCTTGCTCTCGGTCCCCTGCCTGGTATGCTCTTGCTATTGCTCTTGCTCGCGCTGCTGCTCTCGCTCTTGCTATTGCTTGCGATGCTGCTCTGATTTAGCTACACTTCACTCCGATGCCGCCGGGGTGAAGGAAGAACCAGCCGCAGCGGGGAGCGGGGCTCACCGGAGAGGTACCCCACTATCTATCTTAGGGTTCAGGATGGGGGCGGTGGTCGCCGGCGGTGGCGGGGCGTTGGCGGGGCGGTGGCGTGGGGATCGCCGGAGAAAAAGCTCGGCACGGGGGGCCTAGAGGGATGGCCGGGGCGGCGGCGGATCGGCGGTGGGGAGTGTTTTCGGGGCGGGCGGGGCGGTGCACCGCGGGCGGCGGGGGGCTGCTGTTTGGCCGACTCAGGGGGGTGGAGGTTGAAGATGAACCGCAGGCCCTTGATTTCGTATCCAACGGCTGCAAAATCGACTGACCAGAGATGAAAAAGTCAGTCGACCGACGTGTAGCCTCACCTTGCTAGTGCGTCCAGTTTCGACAGCAAAATTCAGTTTCGACAGTTAAGTTCAGTTTCGATAGTTAAGTTCAGTTTCGACAGTTAAATTCAGTTTTGACAGTTAAGTTCAGAGATGAGCGGCTGATGTATTTTACATCTAGCACTTTGTGGTTATGTATTTTATGTCATGTATTGGAGATGCTATTAGAATTCCACTCAGGTTAACGTTGTTCGTTGTCTCTCTTGTCCTGCTTTAGCCTCGGCGTCGTACAACTCACCGGAGCTGCTCCAACAACGAAACCCTCCATCACAGCGGAGCAGTACCTCGGGCTCCATCTCCAGACGCCTAAGATCTTCTTCCCCTCCTCCGACAGCCAAGTCAGCCGGAGCATCCTCACCGGCCAACCCAATCACGCTGAGATCAACATGGCTTCTCCAAAGAGGTTGTACACTTGTTGCATCTCTTTTTTACTCTACATGTTATATATATTGTCCACTGAGCACACGGATCTATTCCTTTAGTGTCTCCTTGAAATAAAAAACATAGGAATTTTAATTTTCACTTGTCCTCCTTTTCAAATTCCTATTCATGAAGCAGAAGACTAAGAGATAGTAGCATAATAGCATTATAACCGTACATTTTCTTGTGGTTTGACTTAATCTCACCATGCTTCTTTGCATCCCGTGATCTTCCAATTGTTGTGAATCAAACACCCAGATTGACAAAAATCCTGTGTTTTAAAATTCTCTGTTTTGCACGTGCATTCCTATCCTATTCCTGTCTATTTCCTATCCCTGCATTGTTGTAATCCTCCAATTCAAACGAACCCTTACAGAATTACTTCTCTTACAAATAGTTGTCAAAGAAAACCTTGCGTGGTTTGTCCCGCTCCTGCTGCGCCGTCGTCCACCCCAGCTCAGCTGCTCCAACGACAGAAGGGTCCAGCACAGCATGGATCCGGCCTCTAGACTGTCTTTCGCTGCCTCAGTTCTTCTTCCCCGCCGCTGGCAGCCATGAAAACTGCACTACCATCATCAACCGAGCAGATGACCTCGAGGACTACACGGGTCCGCAAGAGAGGTCGCACTCTTTCGTGTCTGCTTACGTTATGCATCGCTTAATATTACATGCTACTTTATCGTCCTGTTCACCGATTAGACTCTGAGTCAGCTCCAAAAACTAATGGTCAAACTTGAGTTTTTAAATGGTTGTGGGGTACATATCGGGGCCGCTATCAATAGTATCTATCTACTATCTGGTTAATCTCCGGTGTCTACTATGAGTTTCATGTTGGGTGGGAAACAAACAGTAAAGAAGCCATTATCTGTATTTTTTAACTGAAGCCATTCTCTGCCTGCTATTATTGGTTTTGGGTCTATCCACAGGTTGCTACCATCACTCTGGATTTTTGCGTGCACTCCTTACATAATCTCACTATGTTTTATTCCTATGCATGACAGTTATTGTAAACAATGGAACTGAACATGTAGAGCAAAAGAGACGAGCCTTGTGTGGCAATAAAATTTCATGCAGACGTCGCTCCATGGTAGGCGCAAAGGCAGCCCCCCTCCACGCATTTCGGATTGTAATCGAGAGGAAGATATCTGTACTGAGGGGGATTCAGAAGGAGAAGACAACTCCTATTTACCCCCTGAGGTCTTCGCTCTAACTTGGCATGCTGATGGTTGTTATATCATGCATATGGTGTCTTGCATTGCTTACTTTATACATCAAATATGTCATCTGCTTAGTTTAGACATCCTTTGTGCGAATGCCATCTGTTTAGTTTATTCATCGTTTATGTGAATTATGAAACGCCATCTTGTTTAGCCAGGCATCATATATGTGAATTTTGCAATGCCATCCTGCTTAGCCAGTCATCTTATATGTAAATTATATCAGGCCATCCTTTTTTTTGTTACATATTACATTTGTCAGCAATGTTATTACATTCAACTGCTCTTCGTGTGCATCAGCCATTTGACACGGTGATGGCAAATTCTGGAGTGAAAACAAGGTCTTCAGAGCAGACTATGCTATCTGACGAAGCGCATATCTCGCTGGTTATGGATAGCTCTGAAGGAAATATGCCCTAGAGGCAATAATAAAGTTATTATTTATTTCCTTATATCATGATAAAAGTTTATTATTCATGCTAGAATTGTATTAACCGGAAACATAATACATGTGTGAATACATAGACAAACAGAGTGTCACTATTATGCCTCTACTTGACTAGCTCGTTAATCAAAGATGGTTATGTTTCCTAACCATGGGCAAAGAGTTGTCATTTGATTAACGGGATCACATCATTAGTTGAATGATCTGATTGGCATGACCCATTCCATTAGCTTAGCACCCGATCGTTTAGTATGTTGCTATTGCTTTCTTCATGACTTATACATGTTCCTATGACTATGAGATTATGCAACTCCCGTTTGCTGGAGGAACACTTTGTGTGCTACCAAACGTCACAACGTAACTGAGTGATTATAAAGGAGCTCTACAGGTGTCTCCAAAGGTACATGTTGGGTTGGCGTATTTCGAGATTAGGATTTGTCACTCCGATTGTCGGAGAGGTATCTCTGGGCCCTCTCGGTAATGCACATCACTGAAGCCTTGCAAGCATTGCAACTAATGAGTTAGTTGCGGGATGATGTATTACGGAACGAGTAAAGAGACTTGCCTGTAACGAGATTGAACTAGGTATTGGATACCGATGATCGAATCTCGGGCAAGTAACATACCGATGACAAAGGGAACAACATATGTTGTTATGCGGTCTGACCGATAAAAGATCTTCGTAGAATATGTAGGAGCCAATATGAGCATCCAGGTTCCGCTATTGGTTATTGACCGGAGACGTGTCTCGGTCATGTCTACATTGTTCTCGAACCCGTAGGGTCCGCACGCTTAAGGTTACGATGACAGTTATATTATGAGTTTATGCATTTTGATGTACCGAAGTTTGTTCAGAGTCCCAGATGTGATCACGGACATGACGAGGAGTCTCGAAATGGTCGAGACATAAAGATTGATATATTGGAAGCCTATATTTGGATATCGGAAGCGTTCCGGGTGAAATCGGGATTTTACCGGATTACCGGGAGGTTACCGGAACCCCCCGGGAGGTATATGGGCCTTAGTGGGAGATAGGAGAGGTGGCCAGGGATGGGCCGCGCGCCCCTCCCCCCCTTAGTCCGAATAGGACAAGGAGAGAGGGGGCCGGCGCCCCCCTTCCTTCTCCCTCTTTCCCCCCTTCACGAATCCTATTCCAACTAGGAAAGGGGGGGAGCCCTACTCCCGGAGGGAGTAGGACTCCTCCTGGCGCGCCCTATGATGGCCGGCCGGCCCCCCTCCTTTGAGGCTTTATATACGGAGACAAGGGGCACCCCTAGAGACGCAAGTTGATCCACGTGATCATATTCTTAGCCGTGTGCGGTGCCCCCTTCCACCATAGTCCTCGATAATATTGTAGCGGTGCTTAGGTGAAGCCCTGCGACGGTAGAACATCAAGATCGTCACCACGCCATCGTGCTGACGGAACTCTTTCCCGACACTTTGCTGGATCGGAGTCCGGGGATCGTCATCGAGCTGAACGTGTGCTAGAACTTGGAGGTGCCGTAGTTTCGGTGCTTGATCGGTCGGGCCGTGGAGACGTACGACTACATCAACCAAGTTAACGCTTCCGTTGTCGATCTACAAGGGTACGTAGATCACACTCTCCCCCTCTCGTTGCTATGCATCACCATGATCTTGCATGTGCGTAGGAAATTTTTTGAAATTAACACAAAACCCAACAAGCTCCTCAAAGGAGGATTCGGAGACAGATGACCAGTCCTATTCCCCCCCCCCCCCCGAGGTGTATGCTCTAACTTGGCAGGGTTATGTTGCTCATATCGTGCGTATGGTATCTCGCATTGCTATGTCATTTGATTAGTTTAGACATGCTTTGTGTGAATGCCACCTGTTCAGTGTCTAATTACCATATATGTGAATTATGCATTGCCATCTTGTTGCAAGACATTATATATGTGAATTATACAATGCTATCTTGTTGCAAAGGCATTATATATGTGAATTATGTAATGCCATGCTGTATAGCCAATCATCATGTATGTGAATTATATCATGCTATCATTTTTTGTATTACATGTTCCATTTGGCAACAACGTTTTTATATTCAACTACTCTTCCTGTGCATCAGCCATTTGAAGCGGTGATGAAAGTATCTGGAATGAAAACAAGGTATTCAGAGCAGACAATGCTACCTGCTGAAGCAGACATCTTGCTGGTTACAGAGAGCTCCTCAGAGGAGGATTCAGAGACTAATGACCAGTCCTATTTCCCCCCTGAGGTCTATGCTCAAACTTGGCAGGGTTATATTACCCATGTCATGCATGTTGTCTTGCATTGCTTAGTTTTTACATCATATATGGATTGCCATCTGCTTAATTGCTTACTATATAAATCATATATTTGAATTATATCATGCCATCATGTTTACATAGTACATACACATCATCTATCTGAATTATGGCATGGCAACCCATTTAATAAAAACGTCATATAGTTATATCATCTCATCCTGTTTAGTGTTTACAGTCATCATATTTTGAATTATGGCATTCTATCCGTGAATGTATGTGAACTATGGCATGCCAACCTATTTAATAAACACATTATATAGTTATGTCATGTCATCCTGTTTACATAGTCTCATATTTTGAACTATGTCTTTCCATCTTTTTTAGTTAGCCATCATAATGTGAAATTGTGTCATGCTATCCTGTTTAGTTAGCCATCATATATGTGAAATTGTGTCATGCTATCCTGTTTGGTTAGACAACATAAATATGAATTATTTCATGCCCTCTTTTATTCCACACTATCCATTGCACCTGTCTAGCACACAATGTCTATACTTTCAATTACTTTTCTTGTTTATCAGCCATTTGAATTGGAGAGCGTGATGGCAGTATCTAAGGGAATAACAACATGGTCTTCAGAAAAGATAGTGCTACCAGTTGATGCAGATAGAACCACGGTTGTACTTGCCCAAGGACCAGATCCACCACACATAACCCAGACTCTCGCATATTGTACCCCTACCCAGTTGGACAGAGAACCAGCTACACCCCTTCTAACCCCAACCCCGGCAGATAGTAACCCAGTTCCAGTTGACACAACACCGTCTCCACCACAGAGCACCCAAACACGAGTAGTTAGTAAGGGAACTGCAGTGCCCAAAGCACGAGGACCACCACTCCGAATCCCAACTCAACGCTTAAAGGAGAAGAAGATTTGTTCTCAGGTCAGGTTCTGTAGCTATGGTTCATACTCCTTTGCTCTTGCATGACTGTATTTACTCATACCAACTATTTTCAAATTTGAAGGATGGAACTAAAACTCCAATGGTGTAACAGGTATTTTTTAAACCTGTTTCTTTAACTGGTTTTCAGTTGTAACCTGCTCTATGTTGATTTCAGTTTCAATTGAATAAACAGTTATGTTCTCATGTCATGCACATTACAAGTGTTGTTATTGCTCTATAGTTACCCACACTTATATTTTGTCTATTCTGCTTTGTCTTGAACAAATATTATTTGAACTATTTGAACTGTGTCTCTATCTTGA
This sequence comes from Triticum urartu, assembly GCF_003073215.2. Taxonomy (NCBI): domain Eukaryota; kingdom Viridiplantae; phylum Streptophyta; class Magnoliopsida; order Poales; family Poaceae; genus Triticum; species Triticum urartu. The sequence goes on along the minus strand of NC_053027.1, from coordinate 520,429,244 downwards.
TTTGGCAACAAAAACTAGAATGGTATAGACCATAAAGTGACCATGGTACATAGATATATGTTTGTTTCATGCTATTATCCTGTCCACTTTACTACTGAACTCATTTACCAAAATGAGTTTCATATACAACATGGTAAACATGTGATGTGTCTGCTTGTTTCTCTTTTAGAATGCGGACAAAATATTGGAGAACAGTACCGCGTTATCCAATGGTAAAGGAAGTAATGCAGATAATGTTCAAGATAGTGAGACATCCCTGTTGGTCTCCAAGAAAGCTGATAAAAACTATCTTGACGACAGTGAGGGAACCCAAAAGTCATGTCTTGTTGTAGTGTTCGAGTTACTGGCCACTACTGCTGGCACAAGCTCTTCGAACTCGCTGCCTGAATCAATTCGTCTTCTTGAGTCTCAACTTCAAGTTGAAAGACATCAATCAGATGTGTTGCGACAGGAAGCTGAAGGACTGAGGAAGTCCCTGCAGAATTCAGATGCATATTTTCTGGTGCAACAACAAGCGCTGGAGGATTTAAGCGCCAAACAAGAGAAAGTTAATAAGCTTGCTAAGCATCTTGCCAGCATTATGGGTACCCAGGATATTGTTTCTTGAGATCTTCTAAAGTGGTTTCAGTTCTGGATTTGTTTTGCTGTGGCGTTTATTTGCACTGGTCGCCAACTTTGACAACCAGTGTATATGATATGCTGCTTTGTTCCCTATATTTGCACTGGTGGCGAACTTTGATGCCCAGTGGATGTAATATGTGTAATAGCCGTGATAGCCTAGCGTTAGTTGCTTGCTTATTTATTTCCTTGTTGTCTTGTTTATTTGTTTGCTTGTAGTCATTGCAGTTCTTTTTCCGCGGTTAGCTAGTGGCTGCAATAACCTATTTTTTAAAACTAGGCCACAATAACCATGGGCTAATATTTACTGTAGTGACACTAGGCCTCCTACTAGCCGTAGAAACAGTGGGCCATCTACAGGCCGTAGAAACAATGGGCCTTCTACGGGCCGTAGAAACAATGGGCTTTCTGCGGGCCGTATTATCAATGGGCCTTATACGGGCCATATAATCGATTGGCCAAACATGGGCCAAACAGACCGCATTATGGCCGTAAACGGGCTAGAGTTGGAATCGTCCGTTCATGGGCCGACCATAACGGGCCATCGTTAATAGGCCGTATTTGATGACGCTATGAAATCGGCCCAACGTATTAACGGACCACAAACGGGCCGACTGTAACCACGGGCTGAATTTGGCCCACAAGCAAAAAATGACAGTAACGGGCGGTAAGTAAACGAATGCTGGAAATGAGCCCAAGAATAAATGGGCTTTGAGAAGGCCGAAAGATAACATGGGCTGGAAACGGCCCAACGGAATAACGGGCCGTTAATGGGTATACAGTGATATACTGTTCATTACGGGCCAGTTTCACCACGGGTCGTTAATGGGTGTAAAGTGATACACTGTTCATTACGGCCTAGTTTCACCACAGGCCGTTAGTAGGCCAAGAGTTATATAGGGCCTCATATGGGCCGGAAGACGTCATGGGCCATACATGGGCCAGAAGTGAAAATGGGTTGGAATCATATTGGATGGCCTAGATGACGCTACTGGGCCTAATTCGGATAGGGTGTAACGGGCCTTGGGTTAGCGGGCTATAAATGGGCTATATTCGAACAGGCCATTAACAGGATTTCCATGGGCCGGCCCGCCAGCTTTTGACCAAGTCAAACGGGCCAGCCTTTTCACAGGAATGGGCCTCTGTTGGGCCGTGCCACGTGTCGACGTATCATAGGCGCCTTCCATCCAATGAGTGGTTGACATCTGTCCCAATGGTGAGCCGACACGTGTTTCCTCCAGCCAATGATGATTTTACATGTGGAAAATCCCCATTGGTCGGGGCTGTTAACGGGTTATCGGATCCAAAACCCGACCCGATAGCTTAACGACGTTCCGTTACGGTGGATGCCACGTGTCAGTCACCCTTGACGAAAGCACTTCTGTGACGCGTGATTTATCGTCATGGAAGTGGACACTTCCGTGATGATAATTTTGGTAATGTCATGGAACACTTCTACGACAGCACAGGTATGACTATCTTGATTCTGTCATAAATTTGTCATGGATGTACATGCATGACAAAAAAAGGGACCTACTGCGACAAACACGTATCATCACGGAAGTGTATTTTTTTGTAGTGACTCCCGGGGAACGAGACCGAGCTGCAGCCATAGGAAGGTGAGCGCGTTCTCCTCGCTACTCACGTCGACTGCGGGTTTTCCTTGCCTCCCCACCCCTTCTTTCGAGGTTTCTTGAACTTCTTTGGGGCGCAACTCCACCACTTTACCCCGAACTCCATCGTGTATCTTGTTGCTTTCATGTCCATGTGTGAGAACTTCCTGGGCTGTTGGCCACACTGGGGCCTCTTCAAACACATATTCATGTGCCGTTCTCAGACGGTCAAGAAGGCAAACCCGAGTGACGAGAGGACGCAGGTGATCCGGATGTGCGGGGGCCTTGGAATTCAGATGAGGAGTAAAAGTACTTTCCCAGCCATGATCCTTCCTGAGTCGGTCCGAGGGTGGCAGTCGACCTGGTTCTACTGCAAGGACCAGCCGACTCCGGGTCAATCGACTGGACTTCCCCCCTTTTCCATGGCTCGAGTGGAGAAGCCCTCTGCTTTGAAAGTGATCCCAGAGGAGAAGGCGCAAGTGAAAGTGCTGGTTGAGCGAGTAGTTCAGCTTGTCCGTGATGGGGTAACCGGTATGGATCTGTTGGAGGTCTTCCTCAGGCGACGCATCCAACCACTTCAAGCTCATGACCATCCGATGTGGATGTATTCGTGCACTGACGACACCACTCGGATCCATCCAGAAGAAGTCGACGAAGCTATGTTGGAAGGGTGGCTGAAGAGTATTACCGACAACAAAGACAACCCCAGGGGATCCCGGAGGATTCCTCCACTCAACAACTCATACGAAACCGACAAGGTATGCCTCCAAATAGTCGAGTGTCCTATTGATTCATCAAGTAGCTGTTTGATGTCATCCGACTGACTCCTATCTTGGTTGTTGTCTTCCAGGCCCTGACTGAGATGTACTCGATGCCTAACGGTGAACAGGAACAAGACTCGGAGGAGGAGGCGAGTGGAGGCGAAAGCGGTGAGTGGCACTCGGATGAGGAGAGTAGCAACCCGAGTGACGAAAAAGAAGTCGACTCGCCTCCTCGTAGAGAGAAAAGGTCCAAGCACGCTCACGACCCAGAAAGCCTCCACGCCATGGAGGCCGCACCGACTGGGCAGTCTTCAAAGCGACCTCGGACGTCCTCTCAAGTGCCGACTGAGAAGACACTGAAGCACTCGAAAATTGCACCTCCTCCAGCTCCGAAACCACCGAAGGCTGCGTCATCCAAACCTCCGAAGGCTTTGCCCAAGATCAAAATGGTCATTCCTACTATATCTGGGTAATAATCTGACCTGACTCTTTGGTTGACTCGGTGTAACAAACGTGATCGACTGAATATTGAAATTTGCAGACCTGCCACCTCTAGGACTTCCACTCGCCAGTATGAGGATGAGGACATGGAAGATGCAGTCACCTCCAAACCAGGTACAATTCTCGTGATCTTGTTCTCGATTGTATGGTCGATTAAATTCTGATGACTCATCCAGGGTCGGCTGATTTCTTTGCAGCCCCTCCCAATGTCATTGAGCTTCCGAATGATGACGAGGACGTGCCGCTTAGGCCCGGGAAGAAGAAGGCAATAGCTAACAAGACGTCCCAGTCGGAGCGGGTAGTTCAATAGCTCGCAGATGCGAGCAAGGTTTCTGTAACCTTTGCTGGCCCAGTGTCGAGTGCGCGTCCCGTACCGTCGACTACACCAGAGCTTGTTTCAACCATCCAACTTCATGCCTCAGATCTCCAAGCCGCTGCGTCTGGACCATCCGTCCCCTTCTTTGCCACTCATCATGTTTCAGAAATCCAGTCAGAGGCCGCTGTAGAGGCCATTCGTCAGGCTGGCATAATGATGGAGCGGGTGAAGGCGGTGCACAAAAATAGTCAGGCTTCTTATGACGCCAGCGCGGCTCTTCGAGCCAATGTCCAGGTAAGTCAACTTCCGACTGAACTTGCTCTTTTAGGATATGCTACCCGGATGTTTTCCTTCACGCAATCTTTCATTGTCTTGCACTTCGAGATTGTACACCCACTGGGTGCTTTATCATCCTCTCTTTTTTTTGTACTTGGCCTGGGCGGACCAGCCGAGTGGGATCCGAACCAGTGGGGGCACGCCAAGTGCACCCACTGGGTGTAGTCCCTGAGACCGCAGTCGACTGCTGGCAGTCAGTTGGGGTCTGAGCACTTCCTTTTTTTTACTCGGCCTGGGCGGACCAGCCGAGTGGAATCTGAACCAGTGGGGGCACGCCAAGTGCACCCACTGGGTGTAGTCCCCGAGACTGGAGCCGTCTGCTGGCAGTCGGTTGGGGTCTGAGTAGTCTTGAAGTTTTATTCACTCAGAAGTAAATAATCTTTGATCTTGTCGATTGATATGTCTTTTACTCACTGTAGAAATCTTGTACGCTTATCTCCAAGTTCGCCGAATTTGAGGAAAAGCAGAGGCAACTCAACCTTGACCTGGAGTTGGCTCAACAGAACTTAAAGAAGGCTCAAGATGAAGTTGCTGGTACGGAAGGTAACGGCCTGTCGACTGCTTATCTTGACCATCCTTCAAGTTATCTCTTCATTCTTCTGTTTGATCTAAATGTGTGTTTTGTAGAGAAAATGAGGCTAGCCCTGGAGAAGAAGGACTTGGACCTCGTAGCCGCGTAGAAGGAGGCTCAGGAGAAGATTGTCCTTGTTGACCAGAAACTGGCTTCGGTCGGAGCGCTAGAGGAGGAAATCAACAAGTTGAAGTCGTCTCGACGACTCGCCTGAAAAAAGATAAAGTGGCTCTGAACGACTAGCTGGAAAGCATGACTTGTAGGAGGAACGATTTGGAGGCTTATCTGAAAGCTCTCGCCAAGAAACTCTTTCTTATGCTCGAAGTATCCCCTTTTACCTGACTGTTGTACTGTTTGCAAGTTAGTCCTGGCTAGTCGACTCATTAACTCCTTGACTCTGCAGAATTATGCCAAAACTTTGAAGAGGAGACTGGAGGGATCGAGACGGGCTTGGACCCTATCCTTTCTCCAGTCAGCGACGAGGCTGCCATGAATGTGCTTCGACTGGAATCCCGCATCGCCAGTATTACAAGTTATCTTGCCCATCTGAAGGTGGCAGTTTCACGCATCGACTCATCGCTCTGGGATGGCTCGACTCAATGAGGTCCCTGGTCGAGTGCAGGAATGGAAGAAGTCCTCTGCCCGATGCGGTGCTGACGTGGCTCTGTCACTGGTCAGGGTCCACTGCAAAGAAGCTCGAGAAGAGAAGCTGGAGGCGATCAAGGTCGCCAACACAAAAAGGCATGACTTCCAGTCCTTGCTACCACTTGAGCACTGCGTTGGTTTTCCCCGAAGAGGAAGGGATGATGCAGCAAAGTAGCGTAAGTATTTCCCTCAGTTTTTGAGAACCAAGGTATCAATCTAGTAGGAGGCTACGCGCGAGTCCCTCGCACCTGCACAAAACAAATAAATCATCGCAACCAACGCGATAAGGGGTTGTCAATCCCTACACGGCCACTTACGAGAGTGAGATCTGATAGATATGATAAGATAATTTTTTTGGTATTTTTATGATAAAGATGCAAAGTAAAATAAAAGCAAAGTAAAAAAGCAAAGGAAATTACTAAGTATTGGAAGATTAATATGATGAACATAGACCCGGGGGCCATAGGTTTCACTAGTGGTTTCTCTCAAGAGCATAGATATTCTACGGTGGGTGAACGCATTACTGTTGAGCAATTAACAGAATTGAGCATAGTTATGAGAATATCTAGGTATGATCATGTATATAGGCATCACGTCCGAGACAAGTAGACCGACTCCTGCCTACATCTACTACTATTACTCCACTCATCGACCGCTATCCAGCATGCATCTAGAGTATTAAGTTAATGAAAACAGAGTAACGCCTTAAGCAAGATGACATGATGTAGAGGGATAAACTCATGCAATATGATGAAAACCCCATCTTGTTATCCTCGATGGCAACAATACAATACGTGCCTTGCTGCCCCTACTGTCACTGGGAAAGGACACCGCAAGATTGAACCCAAAGCTAAGCACTTCCCCCATTGCAAGAAATATCAATCTAGTAGGCCAAACCAAACTGATAATTTGAAGAGACTTGCAAAGATAACGAATCATACATAAAAGAATTCAAAGAAGATTCAAATATTGTTCATAGATAGACTTGATCATAAACCCACAATTCATCGGTCTCAACAAACACACCGCAAAAAGAAGATTACATCGAATAGATCTCCACAAGAGAGGGGGAGAACATTGTATTTAGATCCAAAAAGAGAGAAGAAGCCATCTAGCTAATAACTATGGACCCGTAGGTCTGAGGTAAACTACTCACACTTCATCGGAGGGGCTATGGTGATGATGTAGAAGCCCTCTGTGATCGATGCCCCCTCCGGCGGAGCTCCGGAACAGGCCCCAAGATGGGATCTCGTGGATACAGAAAGTTGTGGCGGTGGAATTAGGGTTTTGGCTCCGTATCTGATCGTTTGGGGGTACGTAGGTATATATAGGAGAAAGGAGTACGTCGGTGGAGCAACAAGGGGCCCATGAGGGTGGAGGGCGCGCCTGGGGGGTAGGCGCGCCCCCTACCTCGTGGCCTCCTCCTTTGTTTCTTGACGTAGGGTCCAAGTCTCCTGGATCATGTTTGGTGAGAAAATCACGTTCCCGAAGGTTTCATTCTGTTTGGACTCTGTTTGATATTCCTTTTCTTCGAAACCCTAAAAATAGGCAAAAAAAATAGCAATTCTGGGCTGGGCCTCCGGTTAATAGGTTAGTCCCAAAAATAATATAAAAGTGGATAATAAAGCCCAATAATGTCCAAAACAGTAGATAATATAGCATGGAGCAATCAAAAATTATAGATACGTTGGAGACGTATCAAAGCATCCCCAAGCTTAATTCCTGCTCGTCCTCGAGTAGGTAAATGATAAAAACAGAATTTTTGATGTGGAGTGCTACTTGGCATAATTTTAATGTAATTCTTCTTAATTATGGTATGAATATTCAGATCCAAGAGATTCAAGACAAAAGTTCATATTGACATAAAATGATAATACTTCAAGCATACTAACTAAGCAATTATGTCTTCTCAAAATAACATGGCCAAAGAAAGTTCATCCCTACAAAATCTTATGGTTTAGCCATGTTTCATTTTCTTCACACAAGAATGCTATCATCATGCACAACCCCGATGACAAGCCAAGCAATTGTTTCATAGTTTAGTAATCTCAAACCTATAAACTTCCACGCAACATATGTGTAACATCCCAAATTTTCAATTTGGAATGTTTTACAAATATTAGTTAAGCATCTATGCATTTTGTTTGAATTGTGTGGCATTTGGATATTTTTTCAGAGGCATTTGAGTTGTTGTTTGAGTTGGATTTAAGTTGGAAATTGAAAGTTATCCCTGACAAATACTTGAGAAAAAGTATGAGAGGAGCTAACATGACACTCCAAAAATGTCAGAAGAAAATATTGCCAAAAGGTTTGAATACAAATTTGAATTTTATTTGGAGATTGCAGAAAATGTTTTTTAGTTTCTGTTTTGCCTCTGGAAAAATGTCCATGTTGTAGGATTAATTCCCCTGAGAATTTTGATATATATATATATGTCTTATATAAAAATATATTAGTTTTCTCTTAGTTAGTTTTTTCTCTCTGCCTTATTCAGAAAAAAAAAGAAAGAAAGAACCCCCGAGCTGGCCAGGCCAACCGGCCCAGCGAGCCACAGCCGCAGCCCAGTCGCGCCCGCACCCGAACCCCCTCGCGACCGGTCGCCCGACCACACCCATCTCTCCCTCTCTCACCGGCGTGCCGGCCCCACCTCATCTCTTCCCCCCCCCTCACCCACGCTATGCCGCGCCAGAGCGCATTCGACGCCACTGCAGCGTCCGAATTCCACGGGATCACGATCCCGAGTCGCCCCTGCTCCAAGTTGATGTCCTATAAATTCCTACGCCCCTCCTCTTCCGAATCCCCCTAAAACCCTAGCCCAAAACCCACCGCAGCTCGCGCCCTCCTCCTTTGGATCTCGCCGCAGCCGCCTCAGTTCATCGCCGCCTCCGCCGCCGGTGAGCAACAGCACGACTTCCTCTTCCACCTTTGAGCTTTCCCACGACGTTGCGCATCGTTTTGACATGGTCTGCCTCCCTCTTACCCACAGTAGCGACGACCCCGAGCTCGACCCCCGCTCGCCGGAGCTGCAGCTCACCAAGGAGCCGTCGTCATCGCCCCGGCCATTTCCGTCGTCACCGAGCTCCAACAACTCCACCACCACCTCCGCCTCGCTCCGCCGCATCGCCCCGACCTCGCTGCCGCCATCCCGGACCACCGGAGCACCCCCGCCACCAATGCCCGATCCCACCTCGCCGTCGACCGCCGCGGTAAGCCGCCGGACCCCACTCCATCGTGATCAGCAACCTACGGCTTAGATTAGATCCGTGAAGGGGTATGGTTTTATTTCATATAGATCGGTTTTAGTTTCGGTTTAGATCGGTTTATTTAGTTGCGGTTTAGTTAGACCGGCCGATCGGTTTATTTCTTTTAGCCCATGGACGCAGTGAACCTATTAATCGCTCGCGCATTAGATAGTTTTGAGCGCTCACTGTTTCGGCCCGTTAGCACGTTGGTTTGTTTTCTTTTCTTTTTTCATTTCTGTTTTCTTCAGAATAGTTTCAATTTTGTAAAATCTGTATCTTTTAGGTTATTTATTATTTTTGGTTGATTCTTTTTCTGTTAGTTTACAAATTTCTTGTAGCTTCTGTAGAAATTAGATCCGTCCATGTTTAAGTTTATAAAAATAGTTTTATATTAGTTTTAGTCAGATTAGTATTTCTGCTATAAATTGAGCTAGGATTATTATTTTTAGGTGATTCTTTTTGCCACTGCTTAGTTTTGACCCAGCCTAGCAGTAGGAACTTGTTGGGTTATTTTTAGATTATATTAAAATTAGTTTTAGTCAAATCAATCTTTTCTACTTTTATTTAGCTTGCTGCTGTTTTCCTGCTGTTCTAGTTATTATAGAATTTTAATTTACCCCTGTTATAATTTATTTTAGATTAGTTTCTGTAGTTACAGAGGGTGAACATTTATTTACAGCAAAGTAAATTTTTTTGACTTTATTTTATTTATTAGTTTTGTTTTAGGCCTAACAGGAGTACTATAATAGATATTGATGTGATTCCTTTTGCACCTAGTTTATATGCTATTTTCCTTTATGTTAGTTAGCAAAACTCTTGTTTTGGTTCTGTTAAGAAAAGTGTTAGTAGGATAAAACTATTTCTTTGTTGTTGCTTGAAGTGATGAAAACCTTGATTTGTTTTCCTCGAGTTTTCTTTGGTTTTGGTTTGAGTGCTTGTGTGATTTCCTTTAGCTTGCTGTTATGTTATTTAGTGGAAGACTTTTTTGTGCTATTGTTTGACTTGATAGAATTTCCGGAGTGCGAAGCTTGCTATCTCGAGTCACTAGCGTTTGAAGACCGTCAGCCAGGCAAGTCATTTGATCATGTTTTACAATACCTATGATTTTGTTGCATTAGAATTATTCCTCCCCACCATGCATGCAGTAGGAGAATTTTAAGTTATGTCTTGAGTAGTATCATGAGGTAGGATGAACCCAATTCCCCTTGCTACTATTGCCCGGGATGATGTAGGTTACCTTGCTATGCTCGTAGACGGGGTTGGTTGAGAGATTCATAAGGGAGTTGTGAGAGTCAAGATGATGACAACCCCATGACTTCAAGCTCAAGATGGACTTCAAATTCACTACTGGGTGGAGGACGGTTGACGGGCACCCTGGAGGAACCAGCGGATGGCCGGGATGCATGGAGAAGCGCCATGACATCTTGCGGAAAGCTTCACCCAGCCACGAAGAGACGGATGGATACCCCTTGACCGGAAGCTTACCTGTGCATCCGCAAGCCATTATGGGCTCTGGCTAGGTTGACCTTAGGCGTGACTCTGGACGGACGGTGCCAGCAGATGTAGAAGAACGGTTGGACATGGATAGGTACCGGCAGTGCTCAGAGAAACCCTACGGAAGACCCTGTTTCATTCATCCCGTCTTCAAACACCAGGTAGTGTGAGGACATAAAGGAGGGAACGATTCTTTCGGGTAAAGTGTACAAGACTGCAGATTAACAACCTAACCGATTAGCCATGTCCCCAGTTACGGACAAATGAGCCTCTAGAAACTGGAGTATTTCGGAAATCTCAACACCGAACAAATAAATTAATTGAGGGGTTAATTAATAATTGGGAATGAGACATTGGTTGGCGGAACCATCTCAATAACTACCAACATTTTGTAGTAATTGTAAGCAAGTCCTTTGTTGTAGGGAAAAACTGGCTTTTTCGCAAAAACATAAAACTTAGAGCCCCACACCAAATTGCATATAGTGTTAGCATTATTATTGTTGTTCTCTCTATGACTTGCCGGCATATTCTAAATGCTGACCTATACGGCTGCAACGTCTCATGTTGCAGAGGAGTTTTCCGACCAGGAGTGAGGCTACGATCTACGCTTGGCGATTGCCCTATGGAGTCGGATGGACTCGCTATTCATATACGCTTCAACTTTATTTAGTTTATTTCTCATGAGTTGGCCTTCGGCCGAATTTATTATGATGTAATAAAGACTCGATATGAGAATCGTGTAATAAATTCAGGTGTGATTGAACTTTGAATCTTTTCATCAATGTACTGTGTGTGCCAGCATGATCTTGGGATGGTACAGGTACACAGAGACTTGACCGATTTTGGGTTGGGTCGTTACACAATATGAGCGCGAGCCATGGACATATCACTATGGGTGGAATAGAATATAATGAGGGGGTTATGTGGAGAAGACAAAAAAGGAGAAAGTCTCACATCAACGAGGCTAATCAATGGGCTATGGAGATGCCCACCGATTGATGTTAATGCAAGGAGTAGGGATTGCCATGCAACGGATGCACTAGAGCTATAAATGTATGAAAGCTCAACAAAAGAAACTAGTGGGTGTGCATCCAACTTGCTTGCTCACAAAACCTAGGGCACTTGAGGAGGCCCATTGTTGGGATATACAAGCCAAGTTCTATAATGAAAAATTCCCACTAGTATATGAAAGTGATAACATGATAGACTCTCTACTATGAAGATCATGGTGCTACTTTGAAGCACAAGTGTGGCAAAGGATAGTAACATTGTCCCTTCTCTCTTTTTCTCTCATTTTTTGGGCCTTTTCTTTTTTATGGCCTTTCTCCCTTTTTTGGGCCTTCTCTTTTTTATGGCCTTTCCTCTTTTATTATATATTACTCACTTGGGAAAATGCTCTAGAAAATTATGATCATCACACTTCTATTTATTTACAACTCAGTGATTACAACTCGATACTAGAACAAAAGATGACTCTATATGAATGCCTCCGGTGGTGTACCGGGATATGCAATGAACCAAGAGTGGCATGTATGAAAGAATTATGAACGGTGGCTTTACCACAAATACTATGTCAACTACATGATCATGCTAAGCAATATGACAGTGATGAATGTGTCATGATGAACGGAATGATGGAAAGTTGCATGGCAATATATCTCGGAATGGCTATGGAAATGCCATAATAGGTAGGTATGGTGGCTGTTTTGAGGAAGATATAAGGAGGTTTATGTGTGAAAGATCATATCATATCACGGGGTTTGGATGCACCGGCGAAGTTTGCGCCAACTCTCAATGTGAGAAAGGGCAATGCACGGTACCGAAGAGGCTAGCAAGGATGGAAGGGTGAGAGTGTGTATAATCCATGGACTCAACATTAGTCATAAAGAACTCACATACTTATTGCAAAAATCTACAAGTCATCAAAAACCTTGGTACTACGCGCATGCTCCTAGGGGGATAGATTGGTAGGAAAAGACCATCGCTCGTCCCCGACCGCCACTCATAAGGAAGACAATCAAATAACACCTCATGTTTCAAATTTGTTGCATAACGTTTACCATACGTGCATGCTACGGGACTTGCAAACTTCAACACAAGTATTTCTCAATTTCACAACTACTCAACTAGCACGACTTTGATATTATTACCTCCATATCTCAAAACAATCATCAAGCATCAAACTTCTCTTAGTATTCAAAACACTCTTAAGAAAATTTTATTTAATCTTGATACCATAGCATATTAGGATTTTAAGCAAATTACCATGCTTTAAGACTCTCAAAATAATCTAAGTGAAGCATGAGAGATCAATAGTTTCTGATAAAACAAATCCACCACCGTGCTCTAAAAGATATAAGTGAAGTACTAGAGCAAAACTATATACTCAAAGATATAAGCGAAGCACATAGAGTATTCTAACAAATTCCAAATCATGTATGGCTCTCTCAAAAGGTGTGTACAGCAAGGATGATTGTGGTAAACTAACAAGCAAAGACTCAAATCATACAAGACGCTCCAAGCAAAACACATATCATGTGGCGAATAAAAATATAGCTCCAAGTAAAGTTACTGATAGAAGTAGACGAAAGAGGGGATGCCTTCCGGGGCATCCCCAAGCTTTGGCTTTTAGGTGTCCTTAGATTATCTTGGGGGTGCCATGGGCATCCCCAATTAGGCTCTTGCCACTCCTTGTTCCATAATCCATCAAATCTTTACCCAAAACTTGAAAACTTCACAACACAAAACTTAAAGTAGAAAATCTCGTGAGCTTCGTTAGCGAAAGAAAACAAAAGACCACTTCAAGGTACTGTAATGAACTCATTATTTATTTATATGGTGTTAAACCTACTGTATTCCAACTTCTCTATGGTTTATAAACTATTTTACTAGCCATAGATTCATCAAAATAAGCAAACAACACACGAAAACAGAATCTGTCAAAAACAGAACAGTCTGTAGTAATCTGTAGCTAGCGCAAGATCTGGAACCCCAAAAATTCTAAAATAAATTTATGGACGTGAGGAATTTATCTATTAATCATCTCAAAAAGAATTAACTAAATATCACTTTCCAAATAAAAATGCAGCAGTTCTCGTGAGCGCTAAAGTTTCTGTTTTTTACAGCAAGTTCAACAAGACTTTCCCCAAGTCTTCCCAACGGTTCTACTTGGCACAAACACTAATTAAACACAAAAAACACAACCAAAACAGAGGCTAATAAATTATTTATTACTAAACGGGAGCAAAAAGCAAGGAATAAAAATAAAATTGGGTTGCCTCCCAACAAGCGCTATCGTTTAACGCCCCTAGCTAGGCATAACAAGCAAGAATAGATCTAGGTATTGCCATCTTTGGTAGGCAATCCATAAGTGGCTCTCATAATAGATTCATAAGGTAATTTAATTTTCTTTCTAGGAAAGTGTTCCATGCCTTTCCTTAATGGAAATTGGAATCTAATATTTCCTTCCTTCATATCAATAATTGCACCAATCGTTCTAAGGAAAGGTCTACCAAGAATAATAGGACATGAAGGATTGCAATCTATGTCAAGAACAATAAAATCTACGGGCACATAATTCCTATTTGCAACAATAAGAACATCATTAATTCTTCCCATAGGTTTCTTAATAGTGGAATCCGCAAAGGTGCAAGTTTAGAGAGCAATCATCAAAATCACGGAAACCTAACAAATCACACAAAGTCTTTGGAATCGTGGAAACACTAGCACCCAAATCACATAAAGCATAGCATTCATGATCTTTAATTTTAATTTTAATAGTTGGTTCCCACTCATCATAAAGTTTTCTAGGGATAGAAACTTCTAATTCAAGTTTTTCTTCATAAGATTGCCTCAAGGCATCAACAATATGTTTAGTAAACACTTTATTTTGACTATAAGCATGAGGAGAATTTAGCATGGATTGCAACAAGGAAATACAATCAATCAAAGAGAAATTCTCATAGTTAAATTGCTTGAAATCCATAATAGTGGGTTTAGCAACATCTAGGGTTTTAATTTCTTCAATCCCACTTTTATCAAATTTAGCATCAAGATCAAAAGATTCAGAATTCTTGGAACGCCTTCTAGGTAAAGGTGGATCATATTCAGTCCCATCATTATCAAGATTCATATTGCAAAACAAAGATTTAATAGGGGACACATCAATAACTTTTAGATCTTCATCATTATTTTCATAGGAACTAGAAGAACACGCTTTTATAAAGGCATCTTTCTTAGCACGCATCCTAGCGGTTCTTTCTTTGCACTCGTCAATGGAAATTCTCATGGCTTTGAGAGACTCATTGATATCATGCTTAGGAGGAATAGATCTAAGTTTCAAAGAATCAACATCAAGAGCAATTCTATCAACGTTCCTAGCCAAATCATCAATCTTAAGCAATTTTTCTTCTATCATAGCATTAAAATTCTTTTGTGAAGTAATAAATTCTTTAATATTAGAATCAAAATAAGAGGGCATCTTATTATAATTTCCATAAGAATTGTTGTAGGAATTACCATAATTATTAGAGGGATTACTAGGATAAGGCCTAGGATTGAAATTTCCTCTATACTTGTTACCAAAATTGTTCCTACCAACAAAATTCACATCCATAGATTCATTATTATTCTCAATCAAAGTAGACAAGGGCATATCATTAGGATCAGAAGAAACACTCTTATTAGCAAATAATTTCATAAGTTCATCCATCTTTCCACTCAAAACATTAATTTCTTCTATCGCATGCACCTTTTTATTAGTAGATTCTTTCAGTATGCCATTGAGAATAATTAACCATAATATTATCTAGGAGTTTCGTAGCTTCTCCTAAGGTGATTTCCATAAAAGTGCCTCCCGCGGCCGAATCTAAAAGATTTCTTGAAGCAAAATTCAATCCGGCATAAAATTTTTGTATAATCATCCACAAGTTTAAACCATGAATAGGGCAATTACGTATCATTAATTTCATTCTCTCCCAAGCTTGTGCAACATGTTCATGATCAAGTTGCTTAAAGTTCATAATATCGTTTCTAAGAGAGATGATCTTAGCGGGAGGAAAATACTTAGAGATGAAAGCATCTTTGCACTTGTTCCATGAATCAATACTATTTTTAGGCAAAGACGAAAACCAAGCTTTAGCATGATCTCTAAGCGAAAAAGGAAATAGCTTCAATTTAACAATATCATTATCCACATCTTTATTCTTTTGCATGTCACACAAATCAACGAAGCTATTAAGATGGGTAGCGACATCTTCACTAGGAAGGCCGGAGAACGGATCTTTCATGAAAAGATTCAGCAAAGCAGTATTAATTTCACAAGATTCAGCATCGGTAAGAGGAGCAATCGGAGTGCTAATAAAATCATTGTTGTTGGTATTGGTGAAGTCACACAATTTAGTATTATCTTGAGCCATTGCGACAAACAAGCAAACTAACACACAAGCAAACAAAAAGCAAGCGGACAAAAAGGTAAAAATAGAGAGGGAGGATAGAGAGAGAGGGCGAATAAAACGGCAAGGGTGATGGGGAGAGGAAAACGAGAGGCAAATGGAAAATAATGTAATGCGGGAGATAAGGGTATGTGATGGGTACTTGGTATGTTGACTTTTGCGTAGACCTCCCCGGCAACGGCGCCAGAAATCCTTCTTGCTACCTCTTTTGAGCACTGCGTTGGTTTTCCCCGAAGAGGAAGGGATGATGCAGCAAAGTAGCAAGTATTTCCCTCAGTTTTTGAGAACCAAGGTATCAATCCAGTAGGAGGCTACACGCGAGTCCCTCGTACCTGCACAAAACAAATAAATCCTCGCAACCACGCAAATAGGGGTTGTCAATCCCTATAGGGCCACTTACGAGAGTGAGATCTGATAGATATGATAAGATAATATTTTTGGTATTTTTATGATAAAGATGCAAAGTAAAAATAAAAGCAAAGTAAAATAACTAAGTAGTAGGAGATAATATGATAAAGATAGACCGGGGGCCATAGGTTTCACTAGTGGCTTCTCTCGAGAGCATAAGTATTCTACGGTGGGTGAACAAATTACTGTTGAGCAATTGACAGAATTGAGCATAGTTATGAGAATATCTAGGTATGATCATGTATATAGGCATCACGTCCGAGACAAGTAGACCGACTCCTGCCTGCATCTACTACTATTACTCCACTCATCGACCGCTATCCAGCATGCATCTAGAGTATTAAGTTAAAAATAGAGTAACGCCTTAAGCAAGATGACATGATGTAGAGGGATATACTCATGCAATATGAAGAAAACCCCATCTTGTTATCACTCGATGGCAACAATACAATACGTGCCTTGCTGCCCTTACTGTCACCGGGAAAGGACACCGCAAGATTGAACCCAAAGCTAAGCACTTCTCCCATTGCAAGAAAGATCAATCTAGTAGGCCAAACCAAACTGATAATTCGAAGAGACTTGCAAAGATAACCAATCATACATAAAAGAATTCAGAGAAGATTCAAATATTATTCATAGATAGACTTGATCATAAACCCACAATTCATCGGTCTCAACAAACACACCGCAAAAAGAAGATTACATCGAATAGATCTCCACAAGAGAGGGGGAGAACATTGTATTGAGATCCAAAAAGAGAGAAGAAGCCATCAAGCTACTAACTATGGACCCATAGGTCTGAAGTAAACTACTCACACTTCATCGGAGGGCTATGGTGTTGATGTAGAAGCCCTCCGTGATCGATGCCCCCTCCGGCGGAGCTCCGGAACAGGCCCCAAGATGGGATCTCGTGGATACAGAAAGTTACGACGATGGAATTAGGGTTTTGGCTCCTGTTCTGGTCGTTTGGGGGTACGTGATATATATAGGAGGAAGAAGTACGTCGGTGGAGCAACAGGGGGCCCACGAGGGTGGAGGGCGCGCCTGGGGGGGGGGGTAGGCGCGCCCCCTACCTCGTGGCCTCCTGTTAGCTGGCTTGACGTAGGGTCCAAGTCTCCTGAGTTGTATTCGGTGAGAAAATCACGTTCCCGAAGGTTTCATTCCGTTTGGACTCCGTTTGATATTCTTTTCTTCGAAACCCTAAAATAGGCAAAAAACAACAATTCTGGGCTGGGCCTCCGGTTAATAGGTTAGTCCCAAAAATAATATAAAAGTGGATAATAAAGCCCAATAATGTCCAAAACAGTAGATAATATAGCATGGAGCAATCAAAAATTATAGATACGTGAGAGACGTTCATGGTGGAATTAGGGTTTTGGCTGTCTCTGATCGTTTGGGGGTACGTAGGTATATATAGGAGGAAGAAGTACGTCGGTGGAGCAACAGGGGGCCCACGAGGGTGGAGGCGCGTGGGGGGGGGGGGGTAGGCGCGCCCCCTACCTCGTGGCCTCCCTGTTGATTGCTTGACATAGGGTCCAAGTCTCCTGGATCTTGTTCCTTCCAAAAACCACGTTCCCGAAGGTTTCATTCCGTTTGGACTCCGTTTGATATTCCTTTTCTTTGAAACCCTAAAATAGGCAAAAAAACAACAATTCTGGGATGGGCCTCCGGTTAGTAGGTTAGTCCCAAAAATAATATAAAAGTGAATAGTAAAGCCCAATAATGTCCGAAACAGAAGATAATATAGCATGGAGCAATAAAAAATTATAGATACGTTGGAGACGTATCACGATGCGCGTGGGAAATGGTTCCAAAGTCGATGTGATCGCCGTCGGCACGCTACCTCTACATCTACCTTCAGGAT
This sequence comes from Triticum urartu, assembly GCF_003073215.2. NCBI lineage: Eukaryota > Viridiplantae > Streptophyta > Magnoliopsida > Poales > Poaceae > Triticum > Triticum urartu. The sequence goes on along the minus strand of NC_053027.1, from coordinate 520,411,422 downwards.
TAGTTTTAGACCTAAATAATTGTTATTTGGTGCCAACGTTAAGCATGAACATTATATCTGGATCTTGTTTGATGCGAGACGATTTTTCATTTAAATCAGAGAATAATGGTTGTTCTATTTATATGAGTAATATATTTTATGGCCATGCACCCTTAAAGAGTGGTCTATTTTTACTAAATCTTGATAGTAGTGACAGTGCAACTATCCCTAGGTGGTTTTGGTAATTCATAACAACATATAGCTCATTGAGCTAATGCTATTCCAAGATGATTATTTCAGGAAAGCTCAATGATTGGCATGGCATGGATGTGAAAGTGGAACCCTCAAAATGCTAAGGACAAGTATTGGCTCAAGCTCAAAAGCTCAAGACTCTTCATTTTATATTTTAGTGATCCAAGATCACATTGAGTCCATAGGAAAAGCCAATACTATCAAGGAGGGATGAGGTGTTGCTTAATGAGCCTCTTGCTTCATGTGCTTAATGATATGCTCCAAACCCTCAACTACTTTCCCATATCCACAAATGACCAAAAATCTAAGCCAAACTCGGTCCTACCGATTTTTCCTATCCGACGCCACCGAGTTTCACTTGTCTTTAGCCACTGCCAAACCCTAGCAATTCGGTCCTACCGATAAGGATCTCAGTCCCACCGAGATTGGGTTGCAAACTCTCTGTTTTCCTTTCGTAGCTTTTCGGTCCCACCGAAAGAGCGAATCGGTCCCACCGATATTGCAATGTAAACTCAGTGTTTCCCTTTGTAACTTTTCGGTCTCACCGAGTTCCACTCGGTCTCACCGAAAGAGCAAATCGGTCCCACCGAGTTTGCCTGACCAACTCTCTGGTTAGCTAATTACCAAATTCGGTCCACCGAGTTTGTGTAATCGGTCTCACCGAGATTACGTTATGCCCAAACCCTAACCGAATCGGTCCTACCGAGTTGCATGTCAGTCCCACCGAAATTCCTAACGGTCACTAGGTTTACTATTTCGGTCAGACCGAGTTTTTGATTCGGTCCCACCGAGATTGGAAAACTGTGTAACGGTTGGATTTTGTGTGGAGGCTATATATACCCCTCCACCTCTTCTCATTCAGTGAGAGAGCCATCAGAACACACACATCATTCCAACTCATGTTCTGAGAGAGAACCACCTACTCATGTGTTGAGATCAAGACATTCCATTCCTACCATATGAATCTTGATCTCTAGCCTTCCCAAGTTGCTTTCCACTCAAATCTTCTTTCCACCAAATCCAAATCCTATGAGAGAGAGTTGAGTGTTGGGGAGACTATCATTTGAAGCACAAGAGCAAGGAGTTCATCATCAACACACCATTTGTTACTTCTTGGAGAGTGGTGTCTCCTAGATTGGCTAGGTGTCACTTGGGAGCCTCCGTCAAGATTGTGGAGTTGAACCAAGGAGTTTGTAAGGGCAAGGAGATCACCTACTTCGTGAAGATCTACCGCTAGTGAGGCAAGTCCTTCGTGGGCGATGGCCATGGTGGGATAGACAAGGTTGCTTCTTCGTGGACCCTTTGTGGGTGGTTGCTTCTTCATGGACCCTTCGTGGGTGGAGCCCTTCGTGGACTCGCGCAACCGTTACCCTTGGGTGGAGCCCTGTGTGGACTCGCGCAACCGTTACCCTTCGTGGGTTGAAGTCTCCATCAACGTGGATGTAGGATAGCACCACCTATCCGAACCACGGGAAAAACATCCGTGTCTCCAATAGCGTTTGAATTCTCCAAACCCTTCCCTTTATATTCTTGCAAGTTGCATGCTTTACTTTCCGCTGCCAATATACTCTTTGCATGCTTGCTTGAATTGTGTGATGATTGCTTGACTTGTCCTAAAATAGCTAAAATCTGCCAAGAACTAAAATTGGGAAAAGGTTAAGTTTTTATTTGGTCAAGTAGTCTAATCACCCCCCCTCTAGACATACTTTCGATCCCACAAGTGGTAGCAGAGCTTTGGTCTCCATTTGCTTGATCTCCATAGCTTTTGGTGGTCATAGCCTTGGTTTCACAACCTAGGAGAGTATGGCGTCTAGTGAGGGAAATTATCACCGTAGAGGTCCTTACTTTGATGGTACTAATTTTGCTAGTTGGAAGCATAAAATGAAAATGCATATTCTTGGACATAACCCCGCCGTTTGGGCTATTGTGTGTGTTGGTTTGCAAGGTGACTTCTTTGATGGGAGAGAACCAAACCGTGAAGCTACCGCGGATGAGTTGAAGATGTTGCAATACAATGCTCAAGCTTGTGATATTCTCTTCAACGGATTGTGCCCCGAAGAATTCAACAAAATCAGCCGCCTTGAGAATGCAAAGGAAATTTGGGACACTTTGATTGATATGCACGAAGGTACCGACTCCGTCAAGGAATCCAAGTTGGATGTGCTTCAAAGCCAACTTGACAAGTTCAAGATGAAGGATGGTGAAGGTGTCGCTGAAATGTACTCTAGGCTTGCTCTCATCACAAATGAGATTGCCAGCTTAGGAAGTGAAGAGATGACCGATAAATTCATCATCAAGAAGATCCTAAGAGCCTTGGATGGAAAATATGATACCGTGTGCACATTGATCCAAATGATGCCCAATTACAAAGATCTCAAGCCAATGGAAGTGATTGGAAGAATTGTTGCTCATGAGATGTCACTTAAGGATAAAGAGGAACTTCACAACAAGTCAAGTGGTGCCTATAAAGCCTCATGTGAAGCCCCTACATCATCAAGTGAGAAACAAGACTTCAATGAAGAATTGAGCTTAATGGTGAAGAACTTCAACAAGTTCTACAAGAGTAGAAGCTCCAAATCAAGGTCCTACAATGACAAAAGATCTTCTAGTCAAGAGCGAAACTGCTACAATTGTGGAAGACCCAGACACTATTCCAATGAGTGTACGGCTCCCTACAAGAGAAGAGAAGATTCTCCAAAAAGAAGAAGCAAAGGATCACCACCAAGAGAGAGAAGGAGTAGAGATGATCGTTATGAACGAAGATACTCACGGAGAAGCAAGGATTCGGAAAGGAAGGAAAAATCATCAAGGAGCTACACAAGACGAAGACATCAAGCTCATGTTGGTGAATGGGTATCCGGCTCCGACTCCGACAGCCACTCCGAGAGAAGTTATCACTCCGACTCCGAAGATACTCAAGATGAAGGTGTTGCCGGTCTAGCACTTGTGTCAACCAACTCCTACAACATATTTGACTCACCAAATGAAGGAATTGGAAGATGCTTCATGGCCAAAGGTCCTAAGGTAACACACCCCGAGTATGTTAATTTCAATAGTGATGAAGATGACTTGTTAGGTGATGATTTGCTTGGTGACAACTCTAGTGATGAATACTATGATGAAAGACCAATTAATCATGCTAATCAAGATAAAACGAATGACAATGATAAGGAGAAGATTGAGGCTCTAACTAAAGAACTAAAAACTCTTAAGTTAGCTCATGACACTATCTTCGAAGATCATCGAGAACTTTTAAGAGCTCATGAGAAACTACGCTTTGAAAAGCTCAATCTTGAGCAAGAGCATGAGTTCTTAAAGGCAATCAATGATGATCTCCGCAAGAAAAGTTCTTCTTACATTGCCAAGCGTTTACTCTTATCCACTTACATGCCTCAAGTCAAGTCTAACAAGAAAGATTCTTCCTCTAGTTGTAACAATGATCATGCTAAATTCAATATTGTTGCTTCTAGTAGTTCTCTTGACTCCACTAATGATTCTCTTAGCCAAGTTACACTTGAGCAAGAAAATAGCTTATTGAAGGGAATTATAGAGAAAGGAGTGTACAAAAGCCTTGCCAGGAGTAAGCAATTCGAGGAAATTGTGCGCAAGCAAGGAATGCACCGGAAGAATCAAGGTGTTGGTTTTGAACGAAAGATCAATGCCAATGGAGTTGAATGGGAAGAAGATCAATACCCCAAGACAAAGTTTGTCCCTCAACAAGAGAAGTATACTTCTTTCAAGGGGACACAAGCTCGAGATGATCTTCCACCACAAGACTACGAGCAAAAAGGCAAGGACAAGCTTCAAGAGGAAATTGATGCATTTGAAGAAGCTCCTAAGACCTTAGTCAAGTGGATTCCCAAGACTTCTTCAAGTTCCACTTCATCAAGTACGACTACAACTCCAAGGATTCCCATCAAGATGATGTGGATCCAAAAGAAGAAGAACTAGAGAGTTCTTGAGGGTGACTCCGCCAACATACTTCACTCTTATCATTTTGGCAAGAACAAGTGCAATCAACTTCCACATCTTGCACTAGTTCAAGGAGTCACAAACCCTCTTGTTGGTAAGACAAGGGACAAGGTAACCTAAAAGTTTTCATGGACATCATCTTTTGTGTGCATCACTCTATGTCTATGGATATCCTTGTTTGTTCCTTGTGGGACTAACCCATGTAGGTATTGAAAGTGCAATTCACTCAAATGGATAGCTCCAAGGGATCTACATCAACATTGAGCATCCACATCTTCAATATCTACATGAAGTCATCATCGACAAAACCCAAGGTTAGTTCATCCCTCTTAGGGGGGATATCACATCTAGGGGGAGCTTTACTCTAAGACTTGAGCTAAAGCAACTCTAAAGATGTGAACAAAACAATGCTTTATGTAAAAGTGGTAACCCCGCTCGAGCTTAAACGATGAGTATGACCTACGATCAAGTGTTCTCACTTGACTCCTAAGTCAATATACTCATATATAGATGACCTAGTCATCGCAAATTGCTTGATAGATGCTAGAATTGGTTGTGCATGCTTTGCCACATATTTCATTTGATATCTTATTGTGTGAGCATGTTGGTTGCATATTTTACTCATTCAAGGACATCCACTTGTTGTTTTGATTGTTTGGCTTTATCTTCTTTTGCCAAGTGGATGGACAAGAATGCCTAAGAACCTCCTCTAGCTATCTATGCTTTTCTCGTCTCAAACTCTATTCATGCTGCATCACAAAATTTGATCAAGTAAGATTCGAACCACTCTGTGTGAGGAGCGCTCGGAGTCCCCGATTCGTCATAGACTTAAACTTCCAAAACCTCTTTATAAATATCGGTCTGACCGATACTCCATTTCGGTCCTACCGAGTTCATTAAGTTGATCTAGGTTTTCGATCTCGGTGCAACCGATTTGAACTTCTCGGTCACACCGAGTTGCAATAACTGCACACAGTTTTGCATCTCGGTGCCACCGAGTTGTTCCACTCGGTCACACCGACAGGGTCGGGCTATATATAGTGACGGGCAAAATTTTGGAAATTTCTCCGAAACCTCCTCGCCCGCGCGATAGCCTGCTCTGCCTTCGTGGTCTCCGGATCGTCTTCTCGCCGCCAGCAGCCTCCAGTCGCTGGTCTCCGTCGCCGTCAACGGAATTTCTGCCCCGCCGTTGCCGCCGTAGCAAGTCCCCGCCGAACTAGGGTATGGACTTGATCTTTGTGCTATTCCTCAATCTGATTCCTAGCACATTGTGATCATATTGTTTCTGGCCACGATTGAAACACTTCTATCCAGTCAAAACGCTCATAGATTAGGTTTGATTCGAAAATTCTAGGTTTAGGTTTCCGCCGAAACCATCTCGGACCCACCGAGTTGAAAAACTCGGTCCCACCGATTTGGCTTATGCCATTGCACAAGTGAGACTCGGTCTGACCGAGAATTACTTATCGGTGTGACCGATTTTTGAACTCAGTGAAACCCTAGCAGTCTCGGTGCCACCGAACTGTGACTCGGTCCTACCGAGTTCACTAGTTTAGGTTCCAAAACTGCTTCGGTATCACCGAGTTTGAAAATCGGTAGATCCGAGATGATTTCAGTGGGAAACTAAAACTAAGTTTTTGAATCATTCTTTTTGCAAAAATCTCCGCTTTTTGTGATGCTCATCCACTCTATCTTATCCATAATCTATTCACAGGGTCAGCAGTCAGTTTGCAACATGTCTGATCAAAGTGACAGCCAGAATGTGTCTGAGCAGCAAGTTGTGATGAGTGAGGGCACTGGCCCCTCAAGTTCTTCTGATGATGGCAGCAGGAGCACCCCCAGCAATCTGCCTAAGGCTGCCACACGTCAAAGGAAGAAGAGAACGTCTGATTCTGAGGATGAAGACTATGTGGCAGAGGAAGAGGCCACTTCCAAAAGAGTTGAGCCAGCTCAAGGCTCAAAGCCATGCCTGAAAGTCAAGAGGCCAGCAGGCAGGCAGCCAATGTCAAAGGCTAGATCCTCAACTGAGAAGCCTGCACCTGCTCCCATTGAGCCCGTTGCAGCTGAGGGCAAGAAGAGGAAGGAGAGAGTAAAGAAGACTGTAGCCAAAGTGCTTGGGAGAGCCTCCATCATGGTAGAAGAGGAGGAGGAAGAAGAGGCAGCTGCACCAGCGCCCAAGGCAGCCAAACTTATGGGAGATGCTATAAGGTCAGGAACAGCTGCATCCAAGCCCAAGGAAGCACCTAAGGCTGCATCTAAGCCTAAGAGTGCACCAAAGAGAAACACTCGAAGCATCCCAGCTGCAGAAAAGAACAAGGCCCCAGTGCCTGAAGCTACTGAAGAAGAGGAAGAGAGTGTCCTTAGAAAGCTCAAGCCCAAGATCCCAGACCACAACGATGCTCATCCTGTGGCTGAGGATATGAAGCTCAGGAGAGATTCAGGGCTGAGGAAATGGAGAGAAGCAGATCCGTATGCTTCTAGGAGAAGGACTGCCGTGGATTACAGATTTCACGCCAAGGAGCAGCAAGATTTTTATGAGACTGTTTTGCTTGACAAGAAGCCAATCGTTTGTGACATGAGATGGGTCGACTGGACCTATATCAAGGACAATGAAGAGTACTACCCAGGAGTTCAGGACAGCTTCAGAGCATGTGGAGTAGAGGACTTTGTTGGGCAGAAGCTCACAAAGTGGAACGAGGAACTCATCATGCAGTTCTACTCCACAGCTCACTTTTATCCAGATGGGAGGATTACATGGATGTCTGAGGGTACAAGGTACCAATCTACAGTGGCTGAGTGGGCACAGATCATTAATGCCCCAGAAGAGCAAGATGAGGACTTGGATATCTATGCCAAGAAGAGAATGGACCACAACTCAATGTCAAATATGTACAAGGAGATCCCAAATGAAGCACTTGATACCTTCAAGTTTGGCTCAGTACATTACCTTCTGCCAGGGCTCCCGACGATCAATTGGATACTAAGGCACACCTTACTGCCCAAGTCTGGAGATCACAAGATGATCCGAGGCCATGCTATCAACTTGCTTCATGTCTTTGATGTGCCTCAGAAATTCAAAGTCATGAGCCTCATAGTGGAAACGATCAAAAGGACTGCGGCAGATCAGAAGAGGAGCTGTGGATATGCCCCTCAGATTCAGGAGCTCATCAACTCCAAGATGGGCACGGGCGTATATTTGTTGGATAAGGAACACCTGCCCATCTGTCCAGATTTCGAGGACAATGAAGTTGTTATGACTGAGAATGAGCCATCATCTGCCCAAGCATTTGCAAAGAAGGAGAAGGCGAAGAAGGAAAAAGCTGCCAGGATGCCTACTCAAGCGGAGGCATCTGAGTACTTCTTGAAGACCAAACAAGAGCAGCTCGGTTACTTGATTGCATCCACGCTGAGAATTGAGCAAAGTTTGGCCAACCTCACTAAGAATCAGCAGAGCCTAGAGAGAATCATGGAACAGAAGTTCTATGACTTGGATGTCAAGGTAATGGAAGTTCAGTCTGCAGTGGAGCAGCTCCAGGAGGACATGAATGAGAGGAGAGGCAGGACCACGACTCATGCGTTTGCGAGGGTGCCACGAGGTCCGAGGTCGTCTGCACTGCCAGTTGCTGACACCAGAGCCACTACTTCAGCACCAGCTACAGCCTCAGCTCCAGCGTCTACCTCAGCTCAAACTCCAGCGACTACTTCAACATCTACAGAAGCCTTCGTCCTTGGGGTGATCCGGACTCCACCACCACCTGAAGATCAAGCCTGAGCGACGACTTAGCACTATGCATTTTCTAGGAACTTTTTGGTAACTTGTTGCCAAAGGGGGAGAAGATGTATAGATCATAGGCTTCGAGAGAGAGAGTGTTGCTTTTCTCTCTTGCTTTATTTGGTGGTTTTTTGAACCTTTTCTGCTTTTGAGTGCTTGATACTATGTCATTATTTGTGATACATCGATGATCATGTGTTTGATCATAAGCTACACTTAATGTTTGCTTAATGCTTGCTTAAATATTATCATTCTATCTATCGTTTGTGATCATTCACTATTCTTGGTGATGAGTGAATGTATTTCATTCTTATCATTTTGAGCGCTCCACCAAGATGTATGTGACATGGAAGAGTAACCCATGATTCTAATTCCTTGTGCATTTGCAGTCCAAAGCAAATTTTAAATATGCACAAATTTAGGGGGAGCTCTTACTTATCACATACTTCTCAAAGCGACGATATATTTCATGCTTATTATCATTTGTCGAAGCTTTGATCTATATGTTGTCATCAATTACCAAAAAGGGGGAGATTGAAAGTGCAACTATCCCTAGGTGGTTTTGGTAATTCATAACAACATATAGCTCATTGAGCTAATACTATTCCAAGATAATTATTTCAGGAAAGCTCAATGATTGGCATGGCATGGATGTGAAAGTGGAACCCTCAAAATGCTAAGGAAAATGGATTGGCTCAAGCTCAAAAGCTCAAGACTCTTCATTTTATATTTTAGTGATCCAAGATCACATTGAGTCCATAGGAAAAGCCAATACTATTAAGGAGGGATGAGGTGTTGCTTAATGAGCCTCTTGCTTCATGTGCTTAGTGATATGCTCCAAAACCCTCAACTACTTTCCCACATCCACATATGACCAAAACTCTAAGCCAAACTCGGTCCTACCGATTCTTCCTATCCGGCGCCACCGAGTTTCACTTGTCATTAG